>NC_060896.1:26142776-26207776 GCF_014805685.1 Silurus meridionalis
CCGCGTCTGTCAGTGGAAACGCGAGTGTCAAACCCGTGCAACCGTGTCTTTGTTGCATTTGCTGCCACTTAGAATTCAAATTTGCATGTATTCCTCATACGGTCACAATATGCCCTTTTGTTTTGGCCCAGAGGCAAGATAAAAAAAATGATTGAAAAACTGCAGAAAGGCCCAACGTCACTGGGGAAGTGCTGTCAGGCCATCCACCCAGAAAACAGTCAGTTAGCTATTAGCAGTTCCCTCATGACACAGCAAAAAACCCATGACCTGTCAACTAGTCACATAAAATGAATGTAGACATCTGAGAGAGAGAGGGAGAGAGCGAGTGAAGAAGAGAAAGAAGATTCCGGATTGTGTGCAATAAAGAAAATTTAAACTGATCAATGTTAACGGCTAATTGGAAGAAACACAAGCTCTGCTTAGTGGTAAAAATTTGATCCGCTATCAAATGAAACAGTTTCTGCCCTGCTATTTATAGGGGGAAAAAATGAGTAAATTGACCAAGAAGCATTTTATTTCCTGGCTTCTTCAATAGCATATGCTAATTTAATTGCCTGTCTACACTGTTAAGTTTGAGGGAATTTAAAGGGTTTGTGTTGAGAAACAGAATAGGCATCAATTTCCCCCCAAATACTAGTTAAAGTATATATGTGGAGTTGTGCAATCAGGATTTGATATAATGCAGGATATAAGACACCTCATAAGTAACTGCACATCTAAGCACAATTAATGCACAACTAAGCAGTTCTGCATTGTTTCTCAGTTACAGCCTCATTGATTTTACATCTTTTTCCAAACTGTGAAACAACATGATGTATAGAAGAGTACTTCAAGTTGGCAAGTTAGTTTCGAGATGTTTTATTAGGTTTTGGAGGCTATTGCATCTGACTTTGTGCAAAGAACCCCATATGGCTGGAAATGTCAGGCGTTTCAATCCGATTGCCGAGTGTCTGTTAATCTAGAAGTTTGTACAATAACGTCTGCATTTTTACTTTCTTTGATCGGATGGTCACTAGTCAGTGCTCACAAACCGCATCTGTAGCAAACTGCGCAAATACACTATACTGCCAAACGTATGTGGACACCAAACCTTTCCTTCCATATGTGGTTTTTCTTCACACTGTTACCACAAAGCTGAAGGCAACCAATTGTATAGGACATCTTTGAATGCAGTATAATGAAACTTTGCATTCACTTGAACTAGAAGACCCAAACCTGACTGAGGAGAAGAAACTGAATTGGTCACAGATACACTTACAAGCACATTAACGAATCTGACTTTTTAAGAAAAACTGGACATCATGAGGAAAAGTTGGAAATAGTTCAAAATGATTGTTAAGCTTTTTTATGAAGCGTTTATACTTTTAGGTTTTCTTGCATGTAGGATTTGCACAAAACCACACAATTTGCCTTAATTTTAAATCCCCTGGAAAATTGTCATGGCCAGAACAAAATTGCAATGTACGGAAAACCCGGGGACATTTTATGAGTTTACTATCGATGCTTCTGTTAGAGATGAGGTATTCGGGCAGTGCAGCTGTGGCTACAGTGAAAGGAGATTTGTTGAATTTTGTATGTGATGCAGCTTTATGTTATACTGTTATTTCTATAGACATGGTGTCATGGTATTAAGAAGTGAACTGAATCAGGCAGGACAACATATATATATTTATAAAATAGCAAAAGAATACGACAGGCTCATGTTGTTAAATAAAAATTATCAAATTCAGTAACTTGTTTTCTTATTCCTTTAGCTCTAATTTGATCTGAAATAAGATCTAGAAGAATCACCAGTTATGGAAATTCCCTGCACAAAACACCACTAACATGCCTAAGCATCCGGTCATACAGGACTGAGGAAGGATACCTTACTGCATAGCTGTAGGACGAGTGCAAATAAAAAAGGAAAGGAAATGGCGCTTTAAAATTTTATTTTACCTTGGTACTTTCAGGTCAAAATATAAATATGATTTACAAGATTTTTTTTGCCATTGGGGAAAAAAACCTGTGTAATATTTTTCCCTGTTTGCTAAAAGGCAAGTTTGAGTAAATGGAAGCTGAAAACGAACTCACCTTGAAACATGCTCTTGTGTGTGAGACAGAAAATACAGCGACACTGACCTGTGAGCATTAAATTCATCCTCTCCATCCAGGATGTGAGATTCTTCAAGGTGACATTAAAAAGAGTTTATCAGAAGAGCATGTGGTGAATTACATTACGGGGATGACAATCCCCTTGACACATTGCGCGGATTGCATTATGGGTCAATCAAATAAATGGAATCACTAAATTACCACAACATAGGCATGTGACATATGAAAACACTTGGCGCAGCAAGGAGAATTGCATTATGGGTATTATAGACATGTCAAGTGCGGTTTAACCTCCAAAACAAGTGGAACAATAAAAACTTGGGGAGGTAATATATCAAAACACTCAGCTTAGAGGGGAGTGTTGCATTATGGGTATTTCAGGTCACATGATGCCATCGAGGTTACATTGCCAGGAATCTGAAATTATAATGGACACAGATTCGCTATTAATAGACATTTAGAAAAAAATGACATTTAGAAGTGTTTCTACTAAATTGTATTTAATCAGTGAGAATAATTGGAACATAGTGGGTCACCAAAAAGAAATCTCGCTCTCACAAGGCCATGACTAGGAAGTTCAGTTGAATGACCCTGGGGTGCTTTTCCTAAGCTAAGAACGTTCCTTTTGTTTTCCCTGGCAGTACTCATGTAACCCAATCTTTCAAAGACTTCCAGAGACCTTTCAATCTGCCACTTTAGTGCAGGTGCTTAAAAGTGGACACAAAAGATTTCTAAGTCTTCTTTCTTTATTCTCATTTTGTTTGTTTTTGTTCGTCTTTCCAACGTATCTTTTTTTCCCCAAAAGTAGGTTCCTCCATTACACTTGAGGTGTAGAAGTTCACCTGGCTTGTGGCTTCAGATAAAGAGATTTCTATCTTCAGATTTGGATTTAGTGTTCTAAGATCCCTGTTATAGTTTGAGGTATTAGTTTTTCATAGTTTGAGGTAAAAGCCAGAGTGGGAATAAAGCAGACAGATCACAGTAACATGGTGTATGGTGAAGTGGGTTACAATGAGTCACAGTATAGATGGAATTGCATGGTGTTTATGAAGTACTTCATTAACAGAATTACAGTGTCCCGATCTAATATGTAACAATAGTGATCACTAATAATGCATCATTTTCTCTCTCTCCCTGTTGCCCCTTCAAACCCACACCCCTCTGTCGAGTTTCACCTGCTCTTGGGGTACCAGTGATCCTGTTCCTATCTTCTTTCCAGACCTGCCTGATTCATCCTGATGCCCTTCCTAAGAACCTACTTCTTTTCAATTTGAGGCCACTCCCGACTGCTATGAACAGTCAAAAGATCCATGAGGTTCATGTTGAGGGTTAAATTCCATGACCATGCAGATGGAATTGGACTGTAATACATATAAACAGACTGTAATTAATATAAACAGTCTGATTTATTGGTTTAAGACTACATGAACAGTTTTTGCATTAATGGTGTCTAACAGTTGATAACCTCAGCAATGATTAAACTGTGATAAATAGATGTTTGGTGCCACTTTGGAGTCTGGTTTCTCTCAAGGTTTCTTTCTCATATCATCTCAGGGAGTCTTTTCTTGTCACTGTCACTACTGGCTTGCTCATTAGGAATTAACACTTATATGGGCTGATTTTTTTATTTAAAAGTTAAATTTGTAGTCTATTTAATTCTTTAAAGCTGCTTTGGGACAATGTCTACTGTTGAAAGATCAATTAAATTGAATCGAATTAAATAGAATTGGATCAAATTGAATTAAGACTAAAACAGTACCCGATCATTGTTAATACTACAAACCATAGGGGCTACAAATTACATTTCCAGCAGCTCCCGAAATTTGTTTATTTTTTTTTATCTAATTACTCATCCATCACATTTTGGTTGCATCCCATGTCTATTAAAGGTACCAATAATTTCTAGATGCATGTGTCACTCTACCTCCCTGTTGTACATGAAAAATGTTCTTGGGAATTTGTATCAGATTGAGATAGAAGAAATGTGGTTTAGATTTAGATTTAGATTAGAAAGTACATTTTGTGCACTTTGTTTGCACCAGTGAAGCCCAAAATAGATGGCCAGTGCAGCATGAGGTGGATTATTTCATGGCCCAGAAGTAATGAGTTAATAGACCTGGCCACAAAAGTGGAGAGGGGGGGGGTACAAAGCAAGAGAGAGAGAGAGAGAGAGAGAAAGAAAGAGAGAGAGAGAGAGAGAGAGAGAGAGAGAGAGAGAGAGAGAGAGAGAGAGAGATAATCCACAGTAAAAAAAAAACTGTTTGTTGCCCAAATTTTTGTATGTGGGCTTTTTTCATGGTCAAGTATTGATTTTCAGTTCCATCAGGTACAGTAGGACTGTGAAATACACTGCTTCATCACTACTCAGCTGCAGAGAATGGCTCTCGAACGGAAACTACATCTCCAAACACAATGCTGCAAACAACCACTTCAAGCGAATCACATGATACCTGACAACTAAAAGTAATGAAGTGCCTGATCTCATGTTTGCTCTGATTGACATCACATTATACACAGTCTACAACACTCGCTTCACATCCTGCTCTTCCCATTATTATTCTTACAATCTCGGAAAAAAAAATAAGTTGTGCCTTGCCATAATTCTCAGCCCATGACCTAATCACATGACCTGCAGGTCACAGTCTGATGACCAATAACACTCCCTGCAATCTCACACTCGCTTTGAAGAAAACAATGTGTCTGTGACTTTTGCAAGCCTTGATGAGTGTTTGATTGTTGCTGTATGGTTGCTGAGCGTTTGTACCTGTTAGTTTGTGAATTTGATACTTTTGGTTTTAAACTGCGCATAATTCAAGAAAACAAACTAGCAAAAACTGTTGCTAAAGGTTGCTCAAGGCTGTAAAAAGCTTTAAAATAAAATAGAATTTAAAAAGGTAGGTAGGAAGGATAATGTGTTTGATTTTTTTATCAGAAGGTCATTGGTTCAAATCCCAGCATCACCAAGCTGCCACAGCCCTTAACGGTTATTTCTCAGCTGTATAATAGATAGATAGATAGATAGATAGATAGATAGATAGATAGATAGATAGATAGATAGATAGATAGATAGATAGACAGACAGACAGACAGACAGACAGACAGACAGACAGACAGACAGACAGACAGATTTACAATGCAAAGTTAATTATATGCAACAAAGAGGCGAAACACTGTTTCTATACTCCTGGGCAGAGGGAAAAAATTTGTCAAGCTTTAATATGACAAGCTTCTGATGGTCTTACAACAAATTATTGGTTAGAAATGAGCAAAAACCATGCACTCCTGAGACATTTGTCACGTGCCAACGTTAGCTCATTTACTTTAACCTCAAATGTTTAAAGAAATCTAGAAACAGAGAAATTTACTTCCTTGGTTTTAGTATAAAAAATTCCTAACGCAACCCTCCACATTTATCCGGGCTTGGGATCGGCACTTAGAGTGGTTGGGGTTGGTTCCCTGACCGGGGATCAAACCCGGGCTGCAGTGGTGAGAGCGCTACATCCTAACCACTAGACCACCAGGGGACCCTTCCTTGGTTTTAGTATAATTAACGCAAATTCATGATATTGATGTCACAAACTTTTCCAACACTAAATAGAAAAACAGTGACTCAGTAAGACGTAAGAGTTTGAGGAAATCGAAACAAAAAAGCTCTCCCATACTTACTGTATGTGTTTGATTCAATCTTGACAATTTCCTGAACAATGATTTATTATTAGACCCCCTGAAAGCTTTTGGATTTAGCCTATTTATTTTGCCCAGAAGTGCTGAAACACCTTAGGAATGACTAGTTTATATCTGTTTGCCAGTCATCCAACATATATACAGTGGTTTTAATAAAAGCATAATGTCTCAAAGATAAAAGCATTTTATATATTTTATAGCAAAAAAAATCACATATCAAATAAAAAAGGGTAAGAAAAATTGGCTAAACGAATAATGTTTAAAAAAGGCAAGCAAAAAAAAAAGGTCTAAATTATTACATTACATTACAATTACATTAATTACATTTATATCATAAAAATGTAATTATTTATTTGAAGATTATTTAATTAAAGATAACCCTTTTAAAATAAAATAAAAATAAATAAATAAATAAATACAAATAATCCAATGCAAGATGATGTAGATATCATTTAATTGTACTGCAGTCTCAGTAGCCTTGATGTCTGAAAGCACATAGCATTCACATTTACGTCATTTGACAGCCCCCCTTATTCAGAGCGACTTATATTTATACAACTGAGCAGGTGAAGATTATGTGCCTTGATCAAAAGCCCAACAGTGACAGCTTGGTGATACTGATGGGATTTAAACTCACAACCTTCCAATCAGAAGTCTAATGTCTTACACACTGAGCTACCGATTCCTAGGAAACTTGATTAGTCAAATATCTGGCAACCCAACTACTTTTGTTGGGGTTTTGTTGTTGTTTTGTTTTATTTTGTAACTGAGAACTAAATAATTGAACATTTCTCCTCCAGAATAGTTGAAAACTTTTTTCTCTCTCCCCCGCTACAGTTCAGCTGTGTGAGAGGAGTCTAATTGAAGAATGGGTTCATCTGTTTAACAGCACTTTATTAAGCCTGGCCTTGGGAGCAGTCAGTGGCCTCTCAAAGCTCTCTGTCACTCCCCAAAGCTCCATCACAGCTCAATTTCTCCCACATGAAATCTCTAATTGAGGAATGCACCAGCAATTCAACCTGAAAAGCATTTATAATTCACCTAATTTTCCCATTAGTGACCTGGCTGATTGTGTCAGCTCATCCAAAGGTCAATGTGCGATTTATATCCATTTGCGCATTCCGCTTCATTCAGATACGCCATTAAATATAGACAGAACGATTCAATTATTTATCTTTACTTCCGCAGAGCTGTCACTGTGGCTATACTCTGAGAAATACAGACGCTTATAATAAGCTTCTCCATAATGAATAGCATTCTTCTCTCAGACCGCTCAAGTTCAGAAAGTGTCGCCGTGTTTATTCTTCTGTTTTTTCCTTTACTTTGTTGCTTAGAACCAATTAGATCCAATTAATGTCATGTCCATTGGTACACAGTGTCTCCTTCCTGATGGTCTCTTCTATAGCACTGTATGCGTTGCACATTTGCATGTACTTTTCATCGAAATTTCTTGTTAACATGGATTTATTTAGGGTTGCAGAGGTAAACTGTGTTTCGTGCCTTTCATCAACTTCCAAGTGTAGCTACAGTTACAGTACATTTTATTTAAATGTATTTATGTTTTTGTCATGTTATTAGACAAATATTGATTCCGGGCTGCTCCAGATGATGTAGGTGGCACAGTTGCGGTTGTAGTGTAGAGGTTTGGAGTGATAACTGGGTGTCTGGGGTTCTTTTTTAGTAAAATGGTATTCACCCTCCATATATGTAATGCCTCTCTCTGTAATGGCACGTGTTGTTATATTGTGTTTTTGTAGAGTATTGATGGTTTCTATAATTGTGACGTGATGGTAGATTAAGTCGGGTACGTCCCCACTAAAGGCCCAGGTACCAAATGCCCCTGATGTGTGTATCTTAAGTGTGCAACACAGTTCTTATATGAGTACTGATACCAGTATCTGTTTAGTGTTTCAAATATCCGTATCTTTATCTGGTTTTCAACAAAAAAATTGGGTGTGGCCTAAATGAAATTGAAACAAATGGATGGATTTTCTTTTATTAAATATTAAGTTTTCCACTCAGTCTGTCCACTCAAAACATTTTAAAAGCCCAGAAGTTAAAAACGGCAGCACATTTTAGCCTGGGATTCATCAAACTCATCTGGATCTTTCCAGTTTATAATGGTTCAACTAAGGATTTTTTATTTTTATTTTATTTAAGTTTTTTTTTTTATCTTTTAAAATATAAAATAAAAAAATTGTTGGTTCTATTTCCCAAAATATAAATAAAATATTGTATATCGTTATTGTAAAATGTATATAATTATAGTAGTATAACCATGATACTAACCAGGCATTGACTAAAGATGAAAAAAGAATTGTAATCTGTTTAAATTACATTACCAGTTCTTTCTGTAAATGTTTTCATTTTTGATTATTTTGCTAATATATATCTGTGTTGAATGCTTGATTTTAGCTAGGTGGCTTTGTTTAATTTTAAAATGTTAGCCCAAATCTCCAGGTATAAAAAATTTGTTTAGCTAAAAAAAAACATTATATACAGTACAGACCAAAAGTTTGGACACACCTTCTCATTCAAAGAGTTTTCTTTATTTTCATGACTATGAAAATTGTAGATTCACACTGAAGGCATCAAAACTATGAATTAACACATGTGGAATTATATATGGAATTATATACATAACAAAAAAGTGTGAAACAACTGAAAAATGTCATATTGTAGGTTCTTCAAAGTAGCCACCTTTTGCTTTGATTACTGCTTTGCACACTCTTGGCATTCTCTTGATGAGCTTCAAGAGGTAGTCACCTGAAATGGTCTTCCAACAGTCTTGAAGGAGTTCCCCGAGAGATGCTTGGCACTTGTTGGCCCTTTTGCCTTCACTCTGCGGTCCAGCTCACCCCTAAACCATCTCGATTGGGTTCAGGTCCGGTGACTGTGGAGGCCAGGTCATCTGGCGCAGCACCCCATCACTCTCCTTCTTGGTCAAATAGCCCTTGATGCCTTCAGTGTGACTCTACAATTTTCATAGTCATGAAAATAAAGAAAACTCTTTGAATGAGAAGGTGTGTCCAAACTTTTGGTCTGTACTGTATATGAGTACCAGCAATGCGATCAAAAACAGTGACCTTATTAGAGCAAAATAAAAATTAAGTGCTATAATGGGCATTTAGCATAGCCAATCCAAATACAAGTATATTTTTTGAAAGTTGGGAGGAAACCAAAGAACCAAGAGGAAAACATATTGGACATGGGGAGTGTAGACATGGGGAGTGTAGACACTACTCAAGCTTGGAAACTATGAGCAGTAACTGACATGTATTTAGATCTGGATGAATTGTAAAGAAAAACAATATATCTGTGTGCATGTCTGTGTGCCTGACAAGAAAATAGCATTCAATCGAAAAAATATTAGAGTTTATTCCTGACACAATAGTAATACATACACACCTGGAAGGAAATGTCTCTTCAGAGGTTGTTCAAGCATTCTTTGGATACCTCAGGGTTCCCAGCTGATGTGATTAGGAACGTTTTGTTGTGTTATTTCTACACAAGATCAGTGTGAATGTAAAACCTCTACACAGATCCAGAAAAGCCCTTGGTCAGTTTTCCTCATTAAAGTACTTCAACTGGAATTATTGAACATAGGCTTAGCTTTGAAGAACATGGCAATGCGCAAGAGAAGTGCTAGCAGAAATAATCGCTCATCTCTACACTGAACTAATAAGATGATCAAGCTCTGTTCAGTGGGGAGGAAACAGATACACAAGCAAACACAAACACCACCCACTGAGCTGGACTCCCAAAATATCCTGCAAAAAAATCAACTGACATACATATGTATATTTATTTGACTATAAGCAGGATACAAAGAATAAAGATTTCCCCCATATTTAGAGTTTTCTACAGAGTTTTATGTTTGAGAATGGTATCTATAAGCTCAACCAGTGTTCATTTGGTTCCTTCAGTTCACTTGTCAAACAGCCGTATGTCAGTAGATATCTGCACAGCCAAACTCACTCCGGAGACAGAAAATAGACTCATTAGCGTTTGATTAGACAGATAAGAGAAGGCAGCACTCCCACTGCAATGAG
This sequence comes from Silurus meridionalis, assembly GCF_014805685.1. NCBI lineage: Eukaryota > Metazoa > Chordata > Actinopteri > Siluriformes > Siluridae > Silurus > Silurus meridionalis. The sequence continues at coordinate 26,152,607 of NC_060896.1, forward strand.
TAAATCAAACACGATGAGGAACGATTGGCACTGTTGACCTATGCTAAACTACGTCATCGTCCAAATTGTGCCTTCTGTTTCTCCCAGCAAGTCTTCTGACTGCAAATTTTCTAAATAAATATCCATCAAAAGGCAGGCTCTATGGAATTATATCAATTGTTTCGAAACATTTTAGTACTGAGAGATCCGTTTACTGCATTTATTGTAATCTATTAATACTTACCAAATGTCAGAGCTGTCAGGATTGAGAATTGTTGCTTACTGGAGTGGCACGAACGAAATGTGTTTGCTCTGTCATCACATTTAAATGTTTTGTAATTAAGTCCAGTGAATTCATAATCAGAAGCCAAGGGATCAAAGTTTGCTACTCTCTGGGTGGGAGGGATGCAATATTCTTACTCCTCCCCTTTCTATTTAATCCCAGTGACACTAAACATTAGGGCAGTGATGGTCCAGTGGTTAAGGCTCTGGGTTACTGATCATAAGGCTAGGGGTTTAAGCCCCAGCACTGCCAAGCTGCCACTGTTGAGCCCTTGAGCAAGGCACTTATCCCTATCAGCTTCAGGGGCACCGTACCATGGCTGACCCTGCGCTCTGACCCCAGCTTCCAGATGAGTTGGGATATGCGAAAACCTGAGAAATTTCCCCACTGTGGGACGAATAAAGGTATATCTTATCTTATCTTAAACAACAGTGGCCATCTGTATGTGGAAGAGGTGCATTCGTCAGAGTTTTGTAAGGTGCCCTGTAAACCAGCATAAATATCAAAGGCACAAATTAGCACACAAAGTTGATTGCCAATGTATGATATGAGAGATCTAGCTGGTGGGTGGGTTTTAGTGAGAGATCAGACTTGGAGAAAAGAGAAAGTGAGTATAAGTATTCCAGAAAAAAGAATTGGCAGGTTCATGATTTTTGGATTGGGGTCATAATTTAAAATGGTTTTGGAATTGGGTTGTGGATTTGGAATGGCTTTTGGATTGGGTTTGTGGTTTGGAATGGCTTTTGGCATTGAGTTTGTGGATTTGGAATGGTTTTGGCATTGAGTTTGTGGATTTGGAATGGTTTTGGCATTGAGTTTGTGGATTTGGAATGGTTTTGGCATTGAGTTTGTGGATTTGGAATGGTTTTGGAATTGGGTTTGTGGATTTGGAATGTTTTTTTGGAATTCAGATCTCAATTTGGAATGGTGTTAGGATTGGGTTTGTGGATTTGGAATAGTTTTGAATATATATATATATATATATATATATATATATATATATATATATATATATATATATATATATATATATGTTTGTGGTTTTGGAATTGGTTTTATAGATTTGGAATGATTTCGGGATTGGGTTTGTGGATTTGGAATGGTTTTGCGATCGGATTCATAATTTAGAATTGTTTTGAAATTTGGCCCAAACTAATGTAAATAGATGATAACCATTGTATAAAATGAGAGATCTGGCTGGTGGGTGGGTTTTGGTGAGAGATCAAATTGGGGAGAAAATAGTGAGTAGCCCAAACATTATGGTTTATGGATTTAAAGGGTTTTAGGATTGGGTTATTGTATTTGGAATTGTTTTTATTGGTTTTTTATTTGTTTGTTTAATAGTTTGTTTTAGTATAAACCAAGAACAACAGCATATCTGATGTCAGCTAATTTGGCACTGCAATTAGAGGTTACAGAATAAAACATGGTCTTCATGGGTCATCTGGGTAGTAAAACACCATTTAAAGGCTGTAAACCTGAGATATGGAACTCATTCATGGATGGGTAAATATACTGTCTGTCCTTTTTGTTGGTGCAAGTGATTAGGGCAACACAAGCAATTCATCTGAACCACTGCACTGCACATCATCAGTACATCCTGTTTTTAAGATTAAGATATAAAGAAGCTGGTTTGCTGCATCACTCACTAGACTGAAAAATGAAATGCAATTACAAGTCTTGAAAAGATCGTTTTTTCTTTTTTTTTTCCGAAGAAGTATGTATATGTTTTCCAAGCTGACCTTTGGCTTAAATTAAAATTTTCACAAGTCTACTTTACATGCACTGCAACAGACAGGGTGATTTATAGCACTGCAGCACTGTCTAAGCACCATAACTATGTCAAGGTAATCTCAGGTTGAAGGCTACATTTATTTTAATCTGTATTAATCTAAAAACACATCTTTTCCTTTAAGTTTTGAACGAGAAAAATTGACCTTTTCAAACATAGATGAATTTAAAAATAGGGTTTTTGTGTTGTAGTCTGAACAGAGGAAATGGAGATATTTAACAATGATGCCACATTTTTGCATTGTAATTCAGTCATATAACCCATTCAACTCAAAACAACTTCATATTCCTGGATTTTACACTCTGTGTTTTTTTGTGGTTTCAATTTTGAAAAGAGTGATGGAAACTAAACTAAAAAACTGCTGGAATTGAGGTCAAAGCTTCTAACATTTTCTGTATGTGCATAATGAGAATGTGAGCATTTTCAGATGTTTTGGTGTAAACGAGCAATCTTTTGGGAAAAAAAAATAAAATATCGGTGTAGATGGAGAACAAAAATGCACATTTAAAACAAAAATGCACATCTATCTGGAGTAATGTGGATGTAGTGTAAGTAGACATTTCTCAAAAATTATTAGATGATAATTTTATAGACTCGAAATTTTTTTTTAAACAAATCATTTTCTATATGATTAATAATAATTTTTTCTAAATCAGCTTAAATAGGTTTTTCTTATATACAACAGTGCATTTGTTTGAATTCAATGGACCATGGTGTGACACATAACTACAGTAAGTTGCACAGTATACAAGACTAGATAAAGTGCAAAATGAAGCAATAAGTCACAAAAGGATAGCGCTTTTCACAACAGACATTGTCTCAAAGCAGCTTTACAGAATTTATCAGTTAAGGTGAATGGTGTGTGTTTATCCCTGATGAGCAGCCGTGGCGACTGTGGCAAGGAAAAACTCCCTTAGATGTTATGAGTAAGAATCCATGAGAGGAACCAGACTCAAAAGGGGAACCCATCCTCATTTGGGTGACATCAAGAGTGGATCATAAATCTTCCAAAATACAGAACACTGGAGAGTGAGAACTAACATGAGCACTGGAGTGTAAGATTATAAGTAATGTTTTTTCTACAGTCTTTTACAGTCATTATGGTTATAAAACTAGGAGCTATTGAGTTTAACGTTTGTGATTGTACCACTCGTCAGTGTGTAGGCACAACAACTGAAAAAATCTAAGAATTTATATTCTGAGTGAGTCGTCGTTGCACTCTTGGAGTAATCTTGGTAGGCCAATCACTCCTGGGAAGGTTCAGAAATAGCTTTGCTTTTCCACACTGATACATGTCAAGTATCTTAAAAAAAACTATCTATCTATAAATGGGAATGGGCAAATACACTATTTTGCCAAAAGTTTGCGGACACCTGGTCATAAGTATGGTATGTGCTTTTTGAGCATCATATTCCACATTTAGTCCCAATTTTCTTCTATAATTATCTCTACTCTTCACAGAAGATGTTTCTTTAGATTTTGGAGTGTGCTTGTGGAGATTTGGGGTCATTCAGTCACAAAGGTGTTAGTTGTCAGTTACTGATGTTGGTGAGGTGAGGAGGCCTGGGGTGCAGTCAGCATTTCAATTCATCCTAAAGGTGTTCATTTGGGTCAAGGTCAGAGCTCTAATGCAGTGCTTGTTAATATCATGAACAGCAGCTACGCTAATTCCTCTCCACTGCTTCTCTTTCTCTCCCCATCCAGAGGCATCCTGAGGTTGCTCCGGCTCCAGTCACGAAGATTATGGACCTTTAAAGAAGTAGATGCCGACCCGGCAAACATCTCGAACCATCTAAAGACGTACCAGCACCAATTGGATCCCACTTAATTTGATGTTTAGACAATATACCTTTTTGAGTGTTTAAAGGCTCTGATATTAAGAAGCTGGTGTTGAATCTATGATGATCTCAAATGTTGAGCTATTTTATAAGATGCTCAATAGCTACTGGTTCCATAACGTCATCTGACTGGATAAGACTGTAGAAAGGACATTACTTATAATTACACACTCCAGTGCTCATGAAATTAGTTCTCACTCTCCAGTGTTTTAAGACTATAATTACACTCTTTATACCACCCAATTGAGGATGGGTTCCCCTTTTGAGTCTGGTTCCTCTCAAGGTTTCTTCCTCATACCATCTAAGGGAGTTTTTCCTTGCCACAGTCGCCATGGCTGCTCATCAGGGATAAACACACATCGTTCATCTTAACTTTAAAATTCTGTAAAGTTGACAATGTCTGTTGTGCAAAGCAATAGAAATAAACTTGACTTGACTTTTTCACAGCGCTGTACTTCAGAAATGTTTGTCCTTGCATATGATCAATACCGATGTCATAAACTTAAACTAATTTATTAAATATTAATCTTAAATTTTAATCTATATTAATAATCTTGTGTGCTGTTTCCCTGATATCTGGGGAAAAATAAGGTGGTCCAGGAGCTTCATAGATTTTTCCTATTTAGTGAAATGTTCTACAAAGTGTTTTAGATTCTAAAAATGTTCCACACAGAACTTGTTTTGAAAGTTGGAACTAGTTAACTATGGAAGGAGCCCTGGAGGAATCACGATGGAACCCGTGTGAAGTTGTGACTTGTGATTTAAAGTGTGTACTGTGTGTCTTAGTGGATTAGAATAGAGTTTGTATATATACATGCACACTGAATGTTAATGAAGCCATTTTTATGCACGGCATGTTCATACACGTCGTGAACTGTCTGAGAGGTTCACGTTTTCTTTAGGGTTCTCCAGTTTGCTCCTACCTCCCATAAACCTTACTGTATACAGTACTCCTAATTACTCCCAGGTGAATTTGAATGTGTCCCGTGATGGACTGCCATTTCATTCAGGGTGTATTAATCATCTCACCTTCAGCATTCCCAGGGCACGCTTTGGATCCTGCATGATCCTGATTACGATAAAGCAGATGCTGGGTGAAGAATGAATGATTCAATTTTGCTTCACCTATAGGAAGTCCACATCATTGTGCATGACCTTCATTTACATAATGAAGGGAATAATTACCAGTGAACACTTCAGTGGTCGTTCCCGAGATCACTGCTGGTTCTGAGCAGGTTAATCTTTTGCTAATACGCTGAAATAATGAGCCGTCATTGGGACACTGTGCGATATAATACAGCGCAATATGTTACATATAGCGTATAAATGATCGGAGAGAGGACCCAAGGGAGTCGTGGTAGAAAAAAAAAAAAAGAGGTGAATAACAGAATAAATGGAGAAAATTGCAGAATAATTACCAGACATTGAAAGGCAATTAAAGGTAAACCAGGAGGGATGTGACCTCATGCTATAATAACTGTAATAATACTACACTATATGCAGCATTCGAATTTGACATGAAGCTATTTTTTCTTTTTTTGTTTTGTTTGGTTTTTTCATAGTTTTTAACATTTGCGTATAAGCCAACCAACATTCAATGCTAGAGCGAGCATCACATTGATCCCTCTTGCTTCAGTTACATTTTTCAAGCATTCCTAATGGCTAGTTAATGGTTCCTCGCTTCTCAGTGGGTGTTGGAATATTTGGAACTGTAACTCTGAATATTTCCATGCTAACTTGCTTTTTATGTAAATGAGTGAGGATGTGTTTGTGTACAGGGTCCTGCCATGGACTGGAATTATATCCATGGTGTACTTCTGACCCTCTAAATGTATTTTCAAGCATGCAAGACACAAATAACTGTGTAATGAATTCACCAGTAGCTGTTCCCACTTTTCTTGGCACAACAAGTATTTTACAAATCAGAAGACGGATCAGAGACGCTCTACTTTCTTTCTTCCCTCCCATTGGAAGTTGAATCAGGTATGTTTTATTGTCAGTGGTTCATTAGGGAGTTGGATCAGGTACACAGGTCATTGCTGCACCAAGTTCCACCATATGAAGGCAGTTTGGACAGTGGTGGTTCAATGAATAAAGCTCTGGTTTACTGATTATAACCCAGTGAACCTAGTGTACAAATGTTTCACAAATCAGGAGATGGATCGGAGATGCTCTCGTATCAATTCTATTGGTAGCTGAATCAGGTATGTTCTATTGTCTGAGGTTCTTTTGGTAGATAAATCAGGTACACAGGTAATTGCTACACCAAGTCCCTCCATGGACAGTGATGGCTCAATGGGTGCAAGGCTTTTAAAACTGTACCATGGCTGATTCTGTGTGACAAATAAAGGCTTTATTGTTAAAGTTAAACTTTTTCACATCACGGGACACGCCTACTTCTAGAGATCATAATTAAAAAGGATGATCTTTAAATGCTTTTGGATCGCTAAGCGAGTGAGCGCATGTGTGAACATAACGTTAACGTAGTTACAGAAAATGTTAAATGAACAAAACCATGCTTCAGTTATTCTGTTACCACTTTTTAGTTTGATAATATACCTCCTGGTCATCTCTTTCTAATAAGCCTGGCATTATATGCAGCAAGGGTATCTACTTTGAGCATTTATAACACATTTATAAGCATTTCATGGAGTACAGTCGAATTTATGTAAAGCTAATATCAAAACGTTGATGGGATGACAAATATTTTACAAATGACATTGTTTTTATTTGAGGAAAATAAATCAGAAAAAACTTTATATGACACATACTTGCTTTAAAATGCCTGAGTAGGTTAGAGTCTATAACATATATAGAAAAATAAAATGCTATGAAAAGCTATAAAAAAAGAAAACAAGAAGTAGCAGTGACAGAACAATAACCTAAACCCTGTGTAAAAAGTTATTCTATCTTTACTAACAGCACATTTGTTATATTTCAGGTATCTGCTATGAAGGATGCATCTGTTGCTTTACCTTTTGGGAGTTCCTCGAGTAGTCACTTCATATAGAAATTAAATGGAAGTAAACTCTCCTCAGCGCTGAAGTGCTGGTGCTTAATTTGTATTCAGACCTACTTTGGAGACTCGCTTCAGCACGGCGTCACTCGTTCACGAAGCACAAATGACAGTGGAAAGATTTAAATTTCCTCAAAAGTAATTGGTAATCACATTTACACCATTTATACTTAGACATACTCACAGAAAACCTTCTAAAATGCCATTCTGAATATAAAAACTGACAACATTTAATTTTGTGTGAAGACAAAGTAGTAGGATTATGCTTAGAGCTTCAGGAGTTTCTCTCCCATCAGCCACTGCACCTCAGTAGGTCATATTCCCATATAGTTATCCTTCTATCATTTGTATGGAGGCAATTTCTCCTTCTTCCTTTCTTTTTTCACATTTTGTTGTGTCCTGCTAGAAAACCACTGATTTTGATTCTAAGAGCTCAGACAGGGTTTTTATGTGCAGCGAAAAGGAAAGGAAAATGAATAATGTCATCATGGCCATCTTTAATAGGATCCTGAGCTTTTTGCCCCATGTTCTATATAATTGAACGCGAATCTGTACAAGTGAAACCTAAAGGATGCTCACAGGGCTCAGTGTTTTCCAGGCATTCTGAAAGCAACAATCCAATCTCACGAAATTAGAAAGGATTGTTCCAGGGGTTCGACATCCATCTGATCCCATCTTCTTCTTCTTTCCAAAACAAGCACACAGTCATAAAAAAGGAATTCAATCTCAAGCGCTTTGAGCTGTGTAAATATAAATGGTCCTGGCAGCCGTGTTTCCGAGAAGTCCCTCGAGACCCAAATATCACTGAAACAGTTCTTTTTGTGTTCCTTCTTTTTTTTTTTCTGACTGATTTGACTGTTAATATATAATACAAAACGTTTTTCCTTTTCTGATTGTATACAAGATATGTATATGCATGCTAATAATGTTTGAAATCATTGATGGAAATCAGGTGCGTGTTTTGCCAGCTTGCCGCGATCACATAACGCGGTGTAGTATTGAATTTTGATGGGAGATTGCGCTGAAATCAATTATGCGCGTGTTTGCACAGATTAAGAAGCCATTGATCTGCGGCGCTGCTCCTGCTGTGTAATCTGTTTTAAGGGTTTCCAGAAATCTCACAGCTACTTACTGTATATGAGTTTGTAATTAAATATTCAACTGCCTTTTTGAACTCTTATTTCCAATATTTTTTTAATCCACCTCCAGGAGGGCATAAACAAGAAAACTTTCACCATAATGCAAGAGGGATGGTACGATTCACCGATTCACATTGGCGCAATGGGCATAGAAGTTAACAATATGATGCATCGATTTTTAAAAAAGTGTCCATCGAATACAAGTTGGCATTCGTATCGCGACGCATTGTTTAAAATATTTTTGCATCTGTAAAAAAAATGGTTTATTTATTTATTATTAGTAGTAAACCTCTATTATGGAGAAAATGACAGATTTTTTTGTGACCAATATTTTATATGTAGATTGATTTCTCCTTGTTAAACTGTTTCTCGAGTGCGTTCTCTCAGCAACTCTGCTGCTATGTGAATATGACGTATCACAACACTGAGACTTGTCGTGTCCTCAAAGTCATATAGAATACAGATTAACATGGCAGAGGTAGAGCTGCATCTTCCTGGAGACAGAACAGGGAAAGAAAAAAATTCTTGTATTTATACCCTTTTCTCATTCTTGGACTATAAAGGACTTTGTGAAAGGGTCATGCGTTAAAAGTCAGAAGGCACTTAAATAAATCTATGATTTGCTGTCTGTCTGAACCGAAGCAATAAAACTATCTGTACCATATGAAATTTCATAGCATCATAAGTTTAAGCGTCATATTGCATTGAATCGCATTGATACCAGATCGCACTGCATCGTAATGGGGAATATTGAATAGTTTCTCATCGCATCGGTAGCTGCTTCATATGATTTATTTCTTGTACATTATCCTATGCTATGCATTGAGATACAAATCACATCAGCCTTAGTTATGGAGATGCACATCCTTATAATGTACTTTGTGTTGTTCTTTGTACACTTTAAAGAGGTCAAATGTTTTATTACTTGTCACATATACTGTACATTACAGCACAGTGAAATTCTGTGATATTATGAAGCTGGGGTCAGACATGATACAGTGCCCCTGGAGCACGGATGTTTCAAGGTCTTGCTCAAGGGCCCAAAAGTGGCATCTTGGTGAAACAACATTCTGATCAGTTGCTCAGAATCACTAAAGTACCACTTTCTAGGTTTTTACATATCCCAGCTTGTCTGGAAGATGGGGTTAGTCATGGTACAGCACCCCTGGAGCAGATAGGGTTAAGCACTTTGCTCAAGGGCCCAGCAGTGGTCCCAACAACATGACAGAAGTGAGGCAATCAGGCTCCTAAACAACAAAGAACTGATCTGTTCAAAACTCACAAAAACCCACTCAACTGTGTGTTAGTGAACTGTACAACCTGAACTCAACACGCACTCATTACTCATCTCAATCCATTCCACTACCCATATTATATATATAATATATTTATATTGAATCATAATATACTGTTTACTGTCTAAACTTGGTTGCACTCAGTGCTCTTTAAGTGGCGAGGACACTTACTTTAGTCCTTAACTCTGTGTTCTGTTATGTAGCTTTATGTTCTGTGTATGTAGCTCTATGTTGTTTAATGTAGCATCAGGGTTCTGGAGGAACATTGTCTCATTTCACTATGTATTTTTCACTAATCTTTCTAGTTTGTCTATGAGCGTAATAATGAAACAAAGGCGTTTTAAACCTTACAGTGTTTTAATCACACTTCCCACACAAAGGACGCAGCCTGATAGGAGTCCCACTGACAACAGGCGAAATAGTTTATATGAACTGCTCGTCCTTGGCATCAATGCATCATTAATTTTATTCAAATGAACTCACCTACTGCTGTGTGGTACAAAGCATGTAATTTGTAATTATTTCAATATATTATTCTTATATGCACGGAGGGAAAAAATAGCATATAAATGACATTCTATCCAGAAAGCTGTAGCCTTAGTAGGCTAGATTAAATAGCCATTAATCTAAAGATTGAAACAACAAGCTACTATAGATGAGTTGCCTGAATTGTTCATGGATCGAATCCTAGATTTATTCATCCTTTAAAGCTGTTGTTGGACCTGGTACCAAGATACTATCCATTCAGGTATTCCCCGATTTACGATGGAGATGTGTTCCTATGAGCCCATTGTTACGTGAAAATATCGTAAATTGAGACATGGCCTAGCCTATACATGAGAAAAAACTGGTGATCAGTATGGGGTTCTACTGAAATTTGTTCAGAATGTAACAGTACATAATTTAGAAAACAGTGCAATTCACAGTACCATACATTTACATTTACATTTACATTTGCGGCATTTAGCAGATGCCCTTATCCAGAGCGACGTAAAAAGTGCTTTGAGTCTCTAGTAATGAATAAATTTACACTGGTACACAAGATTACAAGCTTAATATAAATATAACCCTAGAATTCTACAAACTTGGAAAGTGCTAATTTAAGTGTTTTAGGAAGAGGTAGGTCTTCAATCGTCGCTTAAAGATAGTCAGGGACTCTGCTGTATGGACATCTAGGGGAAGTTCATTCCACCACCTCGGTGCCATAACAGAGAAGAGCCTTGAAGTGTACTTACCTCTCATTCTGAGAGAAGAAGGTTCCAGTCGAGCAGTGCTGGAGGATCTCAGACAGCGTGGTGCAGTGCGAGATGTGATGAGGTCACTGAGGTAAGATGGCGCTGGTCCATACTGTATAAACTATACAGCATTTACTGTCTGGACTGTATGTAGTAGTCGGCGTGTGGACAAGCGGCGCTTCACGTGTGGAGGGCGGAGCTTACACTGCAATGTTTGCCTGCCGCAACAAACTTAAAATATGTTTTTACAATTTTGTCGTAACGCTATCATCATCGTAAGACGCAAAATTTGTAAGTCGAACCATTGTAACTCAGGGACCATCTGAGCATGTAAAAAAAGGAAAGTTTTTTTTGGAAATTAAAAAATATTATAACTCAAACCTTAATAGAAGATTAGACCGTTGATTAGCTGAAAAGCCCGATTTTTGGGATTTGGAATAGTATGGCAACAGAAACTGGACTAGCAATGGATAATAATAATCAGAATAAACCTACACAGAATGGTATGAAGATGTAAAACTGGGACTAATTTCTTCCTAGCCCAGATTATTATAGATTCATAAGTGTGAGATGATTACACAGGGTAACAGAGAGCCTAGATGTGACTCAGGACACATGAATCAATATTAAAGATAAAAAGGTATTTTCCGAATGCCATTGGACAGTTGGTAGTGCTTTATACTTGTACATTACACATGTACATTACAGCACTGTGAAATTCTGCACATATCCCAACGATGTTGTAAAACAGGGTTCAGAGCATAGGATCAGACATGATACAACACAGAGCACAGCAGGTTAAGGGCCTTGCACAGGGGCCCCAAGAGTGACAGCTTAGCAATACTTTGGACATTTTTTGCCAAAAGTTGGCGAATAGTTTCGGCATTTTCTGAGGGTTTGAGCTCGTTGAAGGACTTCCTGATCTCTCGTCTTCTTCCTCTTTTAAAACACGACCAGTTGCAGCATCACCGTATGTAAGACGTAGGTCACGTCAATCGTCTCTAACTTGCTGTCCGTGATGAAATCGCAGACGTCTCTGTGATACTTTCTCTGCTTTATAATTGGCGTTCTAGCACTCTGCCACAATCTGCTCTCAAGCACAATATTTCATCATTTAGAAAGCTGTTGTTTAAGACAATTGATCACCTTTGGAGGGGAACACATTTCAAATTCTCACCAAACTGGAAATTACATTTCATTTCATTTTCTCTACGATTTCTTTTTTTTTTTATTATTAACCGTGCTGCAGAGGTGTCAGACACACACAAATAATTTCTTGAACACAGGAGTTCCAAATCAGAGGTGCAGCGGTTTCGGTTCCCCACGGCCCCACACAAATGAAGTACTGCTTGAGGCCCATATGGAGAGTATTACCAGAGGTGGATTGGGAAATAAGTTTCTCTCTTTTTTGCAGTAGGCGAATGGAGAGTAAAAGCCTGTAGGGAATACAATTCCTTTTGCTTCCTGGTGCTAAATATATCCTGGGATACACAACGGAGGTCTTTATTTGGAGACTGTTCAACTAAAGATGGACTATTTCTGTCAATATACTGTATATAACTGAACAACTTTTGCAGAACTTTATATATAAATGACCAGATACAGATATAAACACAATCCAGTATTATAGAGGGAAAAAAAAAACTCATACTATTTATTTGCAGCACCTTCAATACCTGGTCGAAAGCAAACGTTGCTAAGCAACAGAAGGAACGTTCGAGTACTGCATCAACTTAATTCTGCCAAGCTTGATATATGTAAGTGAACTACGCTTTTTGTAAATAATTGTGCCTCTTTATGAAACATATTGAGCGTAGCCCATGACCATGCATTAAACTCGCGAGGCTCGTGAACCTTCTCAGCCAGCTGTGATGGGCTTAAATTAATCAGTACACTTTTGGAATAAGATCAAAATATAAAAATATGTTCTCTTTTGCTTTAAAACATATTGAGAATAGCCAAATGTATGTGGACAGTTACAACATACACTATAACTATATAGACAAAAGTATTTTGTCCATACACCTGACTTTCCAAGTTATATGTGGTTCTTTCCCAAACTGTTATAACAAAGCTGAAGGCACACAATTGTACTGTATATGATGTCTTCGGATAAAGTAACATGAAATTTCTATTCACTTGAACTAGGTGACCCAAACCCGTTCCTCTTCCTATTATTATTCTTTCGAGTGCACCCATTAGGGGGCACCACAGCGGATCATCCGTCTCCTCTGTCCTCTACATCTGCCTCTTTCAACCCAACTACCTGCATGTCTTCATCACATCCATAAACCTCCTCCTTGGTCTTCCTCTTTTCCTCCTTCCTGGTGGCTCCATCCTCAGCATTCTCCTACTGATATACCCCATGTTCCTCCTCCGCACATGTCCAAACCATCTCAATCTCACCTCCCTCACCTTGTCTCCAAAATGTCCTACATGTGCTGTCCCTCTAATAAACTCATTTCTAATCCAGGAAATCGTCGTCACTCCTAACAAAAACCTCAACATCTTCAGCTCTGCTACCTCCAGCTCCACCTCCTGTCTTTTACTCAATGCCACTGTCTCTAAACCAGACAACATCTCAGGTCTCACCACAGTCCTATAATCTTTCCCTTTCACTCTTGCAGATATTCTTCTATCACAGATCACTGACCCAATCCTGTCTCAGTGGAACATCTTCCCAGAAGAGTGGAGGTTGTTATAAGAGCAGATTGGTAGTAAATATGGCATGCGGTGTTCAAAAAGCACATACGATACTAATGACCAGGAGTCTGCAAACTATTGGCAATATAGTGTATGATAACACTTACACCATATGGGCAAAAGAATTGGGACACCTGACTTTTCCAGCCATATGTTCTCCTTCCCCCTATTTGTTATCTCTTATAGGCACACATATATTTATATAGGATGCCTTTGGTTTCACCGAATCAGGATTTTATTCTTATTTACAAAGACAAATGTTTTAGGATTGACGTTATTCTCCACTGACCACTGATGCTCTAGTGCCGAAAATAGCAACACAGAAATGAAAGAGAGTAAGTGAGAGGGAGAAGAATGTCAAACAATGATGTATTGCAGGAATAATTAAATCATAATTCAGATTGCAGACAGATGGGCTGGAGGCTTGTCCTCACCAGTGAGTCATCTGACAGCAAACCAACTAAATGTTCTGATGAGCAAACTCTTACTCATATATTGCTTTCATTGTGTTCTGTTCAGTTGTAAATTGGATTAAAAATAAATTCCTGTTAAATGAATTTGTATCTATTGAGACGTGTAGGACCAAAGAAGAACCTGAATCAAACTATATTTTACTCATTTAGTTCAATTTGGTTTTATTTATAAAACACTTTTAACAATGGACTTTGTCCCAAAGCAGCTTCATACAGATAAAGAGGTTCTTAAGGTGGAATGTACAAGTTTAGTGCCTATAAGTTTGTTTCTTTAAGTTTATCTCAAATAAACAATCCAGTGGTGGATGTAGCAAGTAGAATAGAAGAGCAAGTAAAAACACCTTGACATGGAAGAAAGGAAGAAACCTTAAGAGGAACCAGACTCAAATAGAAACCCATCCTCATCCCCAAATCTCCTTTTATTACAATTCAGTTATTATTATTGAGTCGTACTGTTTAGTGATGAAAACATGCAGTCCTGAACCTGAAGCAGACTGTTGCTATTAATTACAGTCCAAATCCATTCTCAAAGTTCTTGAGTTGCTCAGTAACTTCATGGATCTTTAGGGTGTTCATGTGGAACCATCCCCAGCTGCACAGAGTGGATCAGTGGATCATCAGGATGAATCAGGCAGATCCTAAGAGAAGAAAGGGACAGGATTGATGGTCACTGGAATCTCAGGAGCATGTTCAACTCGACCAGAGGAATAGAAGAGTAAAAGGATGCCAGGTAGAGAGAAATAAGGATTGTTAATCTATTTTTATTGTTACTTTAAAAAAAAAAAATCATTTCATGGTGGTGATTTGTCAGCATGACTCCAGTGATTTTCGGCACATTAGCATGCCCACTAGGACCCCCTTGGATATATTTTGGATTTTAAGCCAAAAAAAAAAACATGCCTGGAACTCGTAAAAGCGATGCCTAATTTGACAGAAGCCTCATATTCTTCTTGCATACTTCCATTTTAAATGGGACCACACTGAGACGTCTGAAAACGTGTACCGCGCACGAGCACCACGCAAGAAGCTTCGACTCGCGTCATTTCCGCTGCCGTTTATTTGCTTTCTGGTTCTTTTAAATGTCACGCCAATGACTAAAAATGCGTCATCGGTTTCGAAAGCCTCCGTTTTCACAGTCCTTACTGCGACGCGAAAACTGCGTTTTAAAATTTATCCACCGTTTTCTAAAAGCTGTGTTGTCGTTAACTGAAAACGGCATCTCGGTGTGGACGGAAGACCAGAATTAGTGTGGACATGGCCTTAATTAAAAGCAAAAATAATGATTAAATAATACCACTAAATAATTCATTCAGCTGCTCAAAAGTAAATGAATTATTTATTTTGCTACTTTGTTCATTCAGTTATATATGTAAAAAAAAAAAAAAAAAAAAAAAAAAAAAAACAATGTGGTTTAATTTAGACATTAGACATTATCAAATCATAATTTGTACAATAATAATTTACACTAAACCATTTAAATATTTTTATGATTACCGTATTTTCCGGACTATAAGCTGCTACTTTTTTCCACGCTTTGAACCCCGTGGCTTAAACAATAAAGCGGCTAATTTATGGATTTTTCCGGGGGTTTTCACAAGATTGAAGCCAAAAAACTGAGCCACATAACATCTGACCATCTGAAAAGGCTAATAAACTGTGCATCACATCATCCCATTTTTTTGTGTATTACTTTTTATATAGAGTATAGCTGTGAAGCTTATTGATGGTGGGATTGGAACTCACAACCTTCTGATCAGACCCTAACCCTAGAAAATATTAGACACTGAGCTACTCCTTCCACACACACACTGCTACTGATTTGGCATAGGTGTGTTCAATTACACACAGACACAATAATTAATGACGTATTCACAAAAACATTACACTCACTGTAACTCTTTTTCTTCAAAAGTTATCAAAGTGTTTGAGATCGTGATCTCATGTTCAGGACAGTTTCTGTCGCTATTGTGGATTTGATCAAACCTATTTTCAAACTGTTTTTAAACCCAGTGTTTTTTTATCCTTTTTTTACCGCATTTGCATTTGTCTAAATATGTACATGTATGTCAATATGACATTTAAAGTAGTGGATGGACAGAGTACATTGCACTTGTGTTTACTTACATTTGGCAGATGCCCGTATACAGAGCAACTAACATTTATTTTATTCATACAATCAATCAATTATCTATGAGGTTAGGGGCCTTGCTCAGGGGTCGCTCTTTTTGTGTCAGTCATTTTACTGAGCTGCATGAGCACAAGGTTCGGGTCAGAATGTGGATTGTCCTGTAGTGCATTTTTACTTAGTAAAAACAAGAAAAAAAGTTACAGAAATAGCTGAGAGAAAAGAGAGATGGAAAGTTGGGGAGAAGGAAAGAAGAGAGGAATTGAGAGAGAGAGAGAGAGAGAGAGAGAGAGAGAGAGAGAGAGAGAGAGAGAAAGAAAGGGACAGGGAAGGTGAGAAGGATGTATGGATGGCAAGAGAGAGAAGTGGGAAAAATGAGATATTGAGGGAAGGACAGAGAGCGATGTGGAAAGAAAAAGACAGACAGTGAGAGCAAAGGGAGATAGAGGTACAGGGAGAAGGGAGAAAGTGGGAAGGAAAAAAAGAGATAAGGAGGTAAGAAAAGAGAGCAATGTGGAAAGGAGGAAGAGAGAGAGAGAGAGAGAGAGAGAGAGAGAGAGAGAGAGAGAGAGAGAGAGAGAGAGCAAAGTGGAGAAAGAGGTACAGGAGAAGGGAGAAAGAGGGAAGGGGTAAATTAGATAAGAAGGGAAGGAGAGAGTCATGTGAAAAAAGAGAGAGGGGAAAGACAGGGAAGGGGAGAATGATGTAAGGAGAGAATGAGAGAAACATGGAGCGAGAGGTAGAAAGAGAGAGAGAGAGAGAGAGAGAGAGAGAGAGAGAGAGAGAGAGAGAGAGAGAGAGAGAGATCTTGTATGAAGTAGGTGACTGTTTTGAATTCTACCCAAACACATCACTTAGCATGGTTTAAATGGAAATAATCCACCTTTAATACACATCCCTCCCTTTTATCCTTCTTCAGTTTCCTTCTTTTTAACCCCTAAGCGATCTGAAAGAGTGGAACAGAGCGATATAACGATGCTGCTGCAGATTACATGGTATGTATTATGCATCGATAGGAAACTGCCTTATGCTGGCTGTTCTATATAAGCAGCTCTTAATCAAAAGAGAAAAATGTATTATGCAAGTGTCTGACTCTACGGCTCAGTCGCTGAAGGGAGGAGGAGGAAAAAAAACGCCGGTGAGAAGCGCAAACATCTTGTTTCTCGCTCATTGCACTTTTGAGCGATGGATCTGAGACACACGTTTCAAAAGAAATGCTGAAATGAAATGATTTGTACGTTAATGTAATATGGCACACTCATGAATCAAATATGACACACTGGATGAGGCAGGTGTCGTTTTTTTCAGTAAATATGTTATTTTATTGACTGTTTAAAATCTGTACAGGGAACCATGCATAATGACAAATGATATCATATTTTGTGAATTCATAGGAAGAAACCTTTATTATTATTATTATATATATTTTTTCATTAACATATTAATTTCTACATTTGTTTGTTTATTTATAATCTATTTTTTAATTTTGAAAAACTCTACTCAAATGTATTCAGTAACAATCTGGATCTTTTTGATCAAATCAATAAATAGTGTTTTTGCTTCTGTAGATATAAAAAACATACTTCAATACAAGTAAATATGGGATTATTTTTGTGTTAAAAGTGTGGAATTAGTTAACGATTTGGCAAATTTAACACTGAGTGGCTGTTCATATTTAAACAAACACACATACACACACACACACACACACACACACACACACACACACACACACACACACACGCATGCATACTTACTACAACACTAATTACTTTAATTGCTTTAATCACAGCAGATAAATCAGAAAGGATTTTTATAGTTGTCTTCACTGGTGCACTTGAGTGGATGTGAATAGAAAAATACTTCATTTTATTAGCATTTACGTTGTGTAAAGTTGTGTCTGTAGCTATAGCTTTTCAGGAAATCAATTAAGCTTTGATCAAGGGTATGAAAGCATCTTAGCAATGCCAGGGCTTGAACCCCCAACCTTCCATTTAAACACTTTAGGGCTTTAACCACTGAGATACCATGTTTAGCAGTTTAGGAAGATCTGAATCAATGGCATTTTTTATTATTTCTTTCTTCTTTTTTATATGGTATACATGGCAGTTGAATCAAAGGTCACCACGGGTTAAATTTGGCCCACAGATACTATTCTGGGCATCTCAGCTTTATGTAAAGAATGCTAAACAGATTCAAATACAAGGTTAAGGGAGACTTTTCTGGAGAAATGCAGAGGCCTACAAATCCAAAATCAATAAAACAGTTTTTGACTTCAGTCAGTTCACAAACAGACTAGATTTAAGCAAATAAGTTAGAAAAACATTGACAAAAAAACCCATTTCAGCATTAAAATATTAATTAAATGATTGTTTGGAAATAGTCAACACACACAGAGTCCCAGTGAGTAAATTAGTTTGTGTTGTTTTCCTTTAAATAGAGTGTGTGTGAGAAAGAGAGAGAGAGAGAGAGAGAGAGAGAGAGAGAAAGGGAGAGAGAGAGAGAGAGAGAGAGAGAGAGAGCATGCAGTTCCCACTGTTGGGCCCTTGAGCAAGGCCCTTAGCCCTCAATTGCTCAGCTGTATAAGTGAGATATCTGTAAGTCGTTCTGGATAAGAGCATCTGCCAAGTACCATAAATGTAAGTGTGTAAGTGTATGTTCTGGGAGTTGGAGTCCCAGGTGGCCATGTTTGAAGGCCGCAGTGTCTGTTGGGAATTTGTGTAGCAGTGATCTGACTGACATTTTTGCAGAAAGATTATTGGAGGATAAAAAATATGCATGAAATAATTCACGAAACAATCAGCACTCTGAACTACATCCATGTGGTGCTTCCTACAATTGCCTTTATTAATAGTTCTGGATGAAGTAAACTGCATGTAGGGTAAATGTCATCTATCGGGTCACCACTCATGCGTAAAACTCACAGGTTGAACCCTCAGGGATTGGGGATGTGAAGCTTTCACGCTGTCACAGTCAATTTTCTTGAATGTATAAGCAAAGAACATAATGTTTGGACACATGGAGATGACTTGGATCCATTGTGCTTGTCACAGTGCCAACACTGATATGTGTGGCTGGAAGAATTATAGCGTGCTGACAGCCATTCGAGGAAAACCTTACTATGACTCTATGAACTGGTCTAAATGTAAACAAAGTCAAGAAATTGAAATTAATGCTACATCATTAGCTATATATTAGCTGCTACACAATTGTTCCAGTCAATCCATGGCCAGAAGAGATACAGACATGCATCTACACACCAAATACCAAATCTGTTCACAGGTCATCTATCAAGACAAGGTGTGTGTGCATCAGAATGCAACTAATAGCCCCATGAGCTGGAGGTTAGTACTGTCATGCTGGCATGAGCAAGTAATTAGATGTGAAGCTTGCATAACAAACAAAAGTCACATTCACATTAACATACGGCACTGAGTGATGCATTTAGAATAGGTAGAATACTGTGGCCGAGAAGTGCAAAACACACTAACAAATCAGAAAACATTTACAAATTAGAAAACACTAACAAATCCACATACAAAATAACAAATCCAAAAACAAAATAACAAATCCGAAAACAAAATAACAAATCCACATACCAAATAACAAATCCGAAAACAAAATAACAAATCCAAAAAAACGAATTAACAAATCCGAAAACAAAATAACAAATCCAAAAAAAAAAATAACAAGTCCAAAAACACAACGACAATTCAGACAAAGCGGAAAAGGTAGGTATAGTTTGTGAATTGAACGCTTACTGATCATTGGACGTGAACTCTTCTGGGAAAACTCGTTTTTGGAGTGGAAAATTGTATGAGATTTATCTGTTGGTGAGGTCAGGTGTTCAGTAGGATTGATATCAGAGCTCGATAATCGATCTTCCACTCATCCCACGTAAAGCATATCTTCATGGAGCTCCCTTTGTGCAGAAGTTTCTTGTTACTACATTCAAATGCATCCAATACAATTGTGTGCCTCCAACTTTGTGTTAATAGTTTGGGGAGGAAGCACATGTGGTTGTTAAAGTTTGGTGGCCCAAAACATTTGCTAATATGTGTAGCTCCAGCATTCTCGAGACTCCATTACTTTCTGGAATAAAACAACTGAGTAATCACTGAAGGTGATCTGACTGTCCTGAGACACTGAGTTTGTGCTATAGTCACATTTCAACTGAAATCTTAACAGAAAAACCTAATTTATTGCAGAGTACATTGTGGATCAGAGCTAATATCTGGATCATACTGACTCAGAGAGAAACCTTTGCTGACAGATCAAAAAAGTTGAATTTAACAGGTAAAATGAACACAAATTGGGATTGAATTAAACAGTGCTTTTACAGCGGATTAAGAACGAAAATGTTAAGAGATGTGTGTATGTGAGATCTACTGATAAAAACAAGAGCCAGAACATCTGTCAACTTTCTACTTTAGTCTCTAAAAAGAGCGATTTAGCCACGTTCTCCTATCAAAGTAAGTGCAAATATTTAGAAGAATCGTGGTATGAAGTCAGTACCTAAAAAATGACCTCATGAATGACAAAACTGGAAAGTTGTGTCTACTTCGTCCTTATTACAAGTAATATTTCTGAAAGTTTCTGTACCCAGCATGATCTGTCTGTCCCGCAGGTTGCACAGACGAGACAGCGGTACACATCTCAAGCCTAAGGGACTGTCACCCTCAGGACAGGGAACAAGCTTTGCCTTTCCGAGTATAAAGCCAACATCTGTTGTTCCTCTGGCATCAGTTGCTTGGAGGCAGGCCAAAACTGCAATGGCATTACTGAACACACTGCATAATGTCTGAATAGATATTGGATGTTGCTACAACTGATTTAGAGAATTTTACTTTCATTCTGTGCTTTTACTCCAAATCCGGAAGCATCTAAGGACTCAAATATAATTATTGTTTTTTATCTTCTTCTTTGACAAAAATAATTACAATTGTGCCAAAGATGATGATTAGGAAGGAGAGGAGAAGGAGGATTAGTAGTAGTAATAGTGATTCAAGTATTAAAAATCATAGTTGCAATAATAGTGTGAAATTGACGGCCTGCCAATAAATAGTAGTAACGGTAAAAGTAGTTGTACTCATATCATTAGGGCCAATATTGGATTCGATACTTAGAATTGGAAGAGGAGGGGCAGGGAATTTCCGAGTTTAAAATTTAAAATTGTCAAGTTGTAAGTTTAAATTTTTAGGGTTAAAACTCAGAAGAAAAAAACTCCTTGATTTTTCATTATGCCTGGTGTGGAAGATCTAATCAAACTTTACTTTTTTTGGATTTAGTAACCAAGAAATTCTTATTATTTTAGCTAAAAATCACCAGATCATTATACTTGAAACTTTTGAGTTTTAAACTTACGAGGTGTTCTTCTCATAAATTTCTGAGTTTTTATCTTTTAAGTTTTAAACCCTAAAAATTTCTCGGAAATTCCCTGATTCTCCTCAATTCTTTCTTTTTAATCCCATGTTGGCCCTAATAAACCGTCATACTTATAGTATTTGTTGTAGTAGCATCTTTTTACAAAATAAATGAATAAATATTCAGTATTTCATTATTCACACTTACGCCTTAATATCTTAATTAATACCTACCCCCTGTCAGACAATTACAGTTCTTACCTGTTTTTGCAGTAGTGTTTGTAGTTTGTTTCACACACACCTATCATACTGTAACATATATAAAGAAATACAGTACATATACAGTATATTTTTCATGAACTGCAGTGACACCAGACAGAACATCAGCAGCTTGTGAATCTGAGCTGATAATAAATCCTGGTTTTAGTCAGATGCTAAGTGCATTATGTATAATGCTTAATGCACCTAGACAGTTTTTTATACAGCATATCACACATAATAAAGAAAAGCAGTTTTTTCAAAGTAATGGATCATCAGATAATGGCTTTATCGTACGCAGTGCTATTTCTTTTTTAACACCCACTCATGTACTGAAAATGTGAAGCTATAAGAAGTGTTAAACTTTTTTGTGTCACTTCTCCAGTATGTGGTGGATCTAAAAACAGCAGAAGAGCAAACACTTAGGTATATGAGTTTTACTCAGAAATAAGTAAACGAGTTCAGAAAATTCGATTTTTTAACATTTTATTGGATAATGATATTAGATCATAATAATTAAGATGAGTGGAGAAGGAGATTGGTGCTAGATGTAGTTAATTCCTGTAATTTATTTTATGATTAGACATTATCACATTTAAGCTATTCATTTTATTAATTAGTATTTTTTAGATTATACTTAATTTAATACAGTTTGACATTCTTGTTGTTTCTTATTTTTTACATAATGGTACTAGCTAAGTGGACAAGATGTTCAACTTTTGATGGGAAGGTTGTGATATAATTTCTTTTTAGTTTGTTTAGTCAAAGACAAAAATCTTGACCATCATCAACACCCCAGAAACACCCAATGTACTGCACATGCTCAACCACTTCATGACTTAAACCTCTTGAGCATTTAATTGAAATTATACTTTATATACCACATTGTTTACATCTAATTTCAGGAGATGTCAGGAGAAGCTTCTATTTATTACCTAATGGTCAAAAACAGCTGTCATCTCAGACAGGTGATAACTCCAGGTCCCAGCAAATATCGTTGCCTCCAAAAACATTATGTAGACAAAAACACTGGGACACCTGACCTTTCCAGCCATATGTGCTTCATTCCACAAAGAACCACACAAAAGGAGCCACATGAATGTTTTGGACGTCTTCGGATAAAGTAGCATGAAATGATTCCTTCACTTGAACGCTGAGACCCAAACCTGTTCCTGCAAAACAATGCCCCTGTGCACAAAGCCAGCTCCATGAAGATATAGCTTACATGGGTTCAAGTGGAAGATCTCCTGTTCTAGAGCTTTTGAACACCTTTTGGATGAATTGGAAAGACACCCCAGGCCTCCTCACCTTGTTATTACCATTGCTGACGTCTTATTAACATTGTTGTTAAACAATATTTTGTCCCTTTGACTGATTTCTGCTTTTGATTAAAGTTGTGTCTACCATTTTGGTTGAATAAAGACTGGCTTTAACTGCACTCGCATCCACTCATGATCGTCGGCTGCAGGAATCGAAATTCTAAATGCATGAGGATCCATTTTATTGAAATCCTACAATTGAATTGTAGAGCTTCTATAAACTGCCATACCTACAGTGTAACTGCTTTTAAATTTTCCACGTGTAAATGAATGTTGAATCCAAACAGCAGATGCATAATCGAACTCTGTCCAACCAGCTGTAAAACGTCTTGAATTAAAAAAAAAAAAGCTTAATAGAATTCATAAAAGTTTAATAGAACTTTCATATAGCTTTGTAAATAATACATGTTTTAGCATTGGAATGGATGGGTGGAATGCAATGGGAAAACATCATCAGATACTGGGAACCCTAACACGTTAGGGTGCTTATGATTTTTTTAACTAAAGAGAATATCAGGTATTCAGTGTCTATGCATTCTGTTGCATTCTTGTTCTATTATTGATCCAAATATCATACATTGCACGATGATGCTATGGAAAAGCGAAGAGGGTCTCAGGGATTATTCAGGGAGGTTTTTCCTCTCAGGCAGGTGCAGTTGCAGTAAATCAAGTTTTAAATTCATGCATCATTAAAAAGCTTGTCCTTGGAAAACCTCACTGGTCAAAACTTTATTCATTTGCAGCTCTTGAAATTCATATTCTTTCCTAATGGTGTGCTGTAAATTGCAGTAGTGCAACGGAGACACTGTATAACAGTCAATAAAAAAACATATCTAGATGTTTAACAACCTACCAGATGAGCACCATACTTCTAGCCAACATATCATCAGTTTGTGGTTGGGGATTACATAATTTTATAAAGTGTAAGTCTTTCATTTTGTATAAAATTATCCCCAACAGTCTATTCGCTTCATTTCATTGTGTCTGTATACATTGGAGTTTCTATCCAATCAGATTTCAGCTGTCACATTACTTGTTCCCGGGGTATTTATTTATCCTTCACAATCAGCACCTTACAGACTTTTTCAGCATAAACTCAATGTTGCTTGTAGCTGTTGCTTTAACCAATCAGATTGAGATTTGGCCTTTCCGAGGCCCCCTAGAAGGCGTCCGATCATGTTGGCATTTTCAGCTCCTTTGACTGGATGTTCAGAGAGCTCACTAATCAGAGCTCGCAAACCACATCTGTAGCAAACTGCACAAGCTTGAATATATTCATGTGGATTTAATAGCTGTTTTTTTGTTCCACAATGCAGACAGAGGAGAAGAAATTGATTTGGTCGCAGATGCACTTTACACAATGAAATTTTCCAAGAAAGCTTGAGGAACGGTCAGAAAAACATGTTCAAAACAGTTGTTAAGGTTTTTTATGAATCATTTATACCTTTGCATTTTCTTTCCTGTAGGATTTGCAAAACAATTGCCTCAATTTCAAATCCCCAGAAAGCAGAATCCCCAGCACAGAAAAAATGCACAAAAATGCATGGGTCATTTACCGAGGTTAATATCAATGCTCCTGTTAGAGATGATGTATGCAGGTGGTGCAGCTGTGGCTACAGTGAAAGGAGACTTGTTAAATCGTGTTCATTGGGTTTCTTGCTTTGGTTATGCCATTCAATCTGTTTAAGATTCCTGTCTGTGATGCAGCGCTCTGTTATACTGCGTTTTTCTATTATATTGATAGTTTAAGAGGTGCATTGACTCGGGTACGACACCACTGAAGGCCTAGATGTAAAATGCACGCCCCACCACTGGAGAACGGTAATATAAACCTGTGATTTAAATTTCAGCGAGGATTACAATCGCAGCTGCTATTCCAGTTTTAATGGATCATCTATTAAAGCATGTATTAAATCAAGCAAAGCTGTTAGTAAATTCCTCCTAGCACACCCTGACACTCAACACCTACACACCTTTTTTCCACACAATTCTCCATGTCTTCACCCCCAGCACATATGTATAGAAATTTATGTGCTAAAAAGTAATAATATTTTTGATTGCCAGGTAAATTTGATGGTTTTGTGCCAAATCCATTGCAGCATGGCACAGCTGGACTTTTCTCAAAACACCATCTGCTCACAGTTTCTGTCTTAACATGAAACATTTTCACACACAATGATGCCTAAAGATTGCTGCATAAATACAGACTCACATACATGAATGTGAGCACTGTGTGGATTATGAGTTCGTCCTGATGTCGTTCTGAAGAACTTTGTATTGAATATATTGCAGGAAAAAAGGCTTCCTGTCTCTTTTCATGCTGCATGGGTTTTGCTTCTCATCGTTTGCTAGCATAAAAAAAAAAATGATTCCCCGCTGCTGTAGAGATGTTTAGATTCTTATGGCAGATTAAATAAATATATGTTTATAAAGCTGGAAACAAAGCGCTTGATTGAATTCTGCGTCTCGGCTGCTGAACATGTAGGTCACCCCAAAAAGTGAATCGTGCACTAAATTTCACAATTCCATCAGTCCTTTACGATTATTTACAACCATCGCTGGCCTAAACTTATTTTAACTTCTTACATTTTAATATGTTTGTCCATGAATATGTATTACATTTATTTTCAATAGTTTACTCCCCTCATTTTAAAGCGTTTCTCTCTCCGATGCGCCGCTTCAAGTATCTTCAAATCAATGTTGCCCCAAGGCTGTTGGTTTAACCAATCATATTTTAAGTTGGTCAATCCGAGGCCATCTAGCAGGCTTGCAATAAAGTCAGCATTGTAATCCTTTAATTGGATGGTCAGTGTGCCAGTCGGAGGCTGCAAAATACATCTGTAGCAAACTGCATAAGCTTAAATATATTTCTGAGTACAGTAAAACCCCATTGGAAGAGCATAATTCGTTCTTGAAAATTGCTCGTAGGTCCATTTGCTCGTACATTCGAACTAATTTTCCCTATAGGAATGAATGTAAAAGTGATTTAATCTGATCCGAGACCTCATTTGATCGCTTATTTTTTGCACTTAAAAAGTATTTGTAGCCTATTTTAACAAACAAATACACCGCAAATAACCGTAATGTAAACATAATTTAACACTTACCCATGTGGTAGTTGATTGCGAGTGTGAGATGTGCACCATGCTCATAACCTCCTCGGTTTCCATGGTAATTCTATTTACTTTCGTTTTCACAGCACCATCACCGATTTTCTTGGGAGACATTTTTCAAGACTTCTAGTGACCGAGTGATACATCATCATCTAAGCGACTGATGCGACCCTCGGCCGAAAGTGGGGAACCGGCAGCGTGGGTTTGCTCGTGCCTTCGAAGTTTGCTCGTGAAATAGGGTAAAATTTTGCAAGCAAGGTCGCTCGTATCTCCGTTTGCTCGTACTATTAGTTGCTCGTACAACAGGGTTTTACTGTATTTAATAGCTGTTTTTTCATTCCACAATGACCGACAGTAGAGGGGAAATGGATTTAATGGCACTTACAAGGATATTTACAAGACAGACTTTTTAAGAAAAGCTGGACATCATGAGGAAAGGTCGGGCCAAAACAGTTCAAAACAGCTGTTAACCAACCATTTATATTTTCGCCTTTACTTTCCTGTAGAATTTGCACCAAAAGAAACACTTAATTTGCCTTCAGTTCAAATGTGTAATGCATGAAAATATTGCTAAAGAAGGGGGTCATTTTATGAGGTTAACATCGATGCTTGTGTTAGAGATGATGTATGCAGGTAGTGCAGTTGTGGCTACAGTGAAAGGAGATTGGTTGAATTGTGTTTATTGGATTTCTTGCTTTAGTAATGACATTCTTTCACACAGTATGAGATTCCTGTCTGTAATGCAGCGTTCTGTTCTACTGCGTTTCTCTATAACATTGACGGTTTCTACAACCGTGGCATCATAATGATAGTATCAATTGGTGGATTGATTCTGGCAGGACACCACTTAGAGCTTAGGTGTGAAATACACGTCTTGTCACACTGTAAAGGAGCTCAATAAAAAACTATAACTGACTCTTTAAACCTGGAAAACATAAAAATAAATTCACATTGTCATAATAGTAAGTAAATGTACAGTTGTGTCCTAATTATATACACAGCTGGAAGCTGTAATTTATACTCTATTTCCTTCCACATTAAGTCCTTTTTGTCCTATCATCAGACATTATAGAAACCATCTGTCTGCTGCCACAGTCAGCGATGCCACTACCGTGGCCTGTAGCTGCCCTGTGAGTTTTGTGTTATCCTCTTATTGGTACATTTTAGATGAGTGTCATAGCAGTGCACCCATTCGGAGCAAAAAGTACCCTATTCCTGAACTGGAGTAAAAATACCAATCCCCTGCTTAAATATAAATCCAGGAAAAGTTCAACTCCTCCTTTTACAGTTCTACTCGAGTAAAAGTTCTGGTTTTGAATTGACTTCGCTATGAAGAGTAAAAGTAGTGGTGTAGGAGAACTCTAAGTAAATAATGAATGCAGTTCAGTGTTCATTCACCTGCATATTAGACCTTTATAAGGAAAGAGTTTTCTATAGTCCATATATATACAATTCCATCTAAAATTTATGAAAATTTTCCCAAAATGAAAACAATTGGATAAAGTTTTCATGCATGGAAAATGTACATTTAAAGTACATTAAAAAGATTAAATGCTTCCTCACCTTACAAGATTGGTGTTTGGTCACATGTGGAATAAATCAGCTGCAAGCATTGGGTGTCTTATTATGCATTCTCAAACCACTGACCTCAGCTTACAACTGGAGATTATCATTTGCTTCTGTATGTACAATGTGACAGCAAAAATCAGGTCAGGCCTTACACATTGAATACGGGAAAAATCCACCAAACGCCTGCATGTGCATTAACATTGAGCCGTACGAGCGAACCTTGTGCATCAAACATGGATGGCAGCCCACAGGGACAAAAATAAAAGGACTGATCACTGCTGCAGGGAGAACAATGATGGCTGGAATAAAGTTAGCATGCAAAAGAGACACTCTCCGTAACCTTCCCACATTCCTCTAAGGAGTCCTGCTCTTCAGCTCAGCCGCGAATCTGCAGCCGTCACGCTCACTTTGACATTCCAGACAAAATCCAAGAGCGTTTTTCAAACCTGAGGCGTCACGCCTGCATGCTCACAGATTAGCTCTTCCTACAAGAAGTAAATAAAAACTCTTCTGGGGCACAAGGATCTACTCTGAACTGTGAATTTCTAGTCATGCTACAGTACATCCTTAAGCTGTAACAGTATAACAAAGAATACAATAGGCGCTGCTAGTGTGCTCGTTCGAGCTCCTTGGGCTTCTGAGAGCCCAGTGGAATTTAAGCTTTGAGCAGTAGAGTTCTTGAAACTCTTAAATGCAGAAGTATGAGCGATAATCTAGTGTTACTGAGCAACAGAGATGGTAAAAGTACACACATCCTTCACTCAAGTAGAAGTACAGATACTCATGTTTTAAAAGACTCCGGTAAAAGTTGAAATACTGAATACACTTTTTTACTCAAGTTAAAGTAAAGAAGTTTGGGCTCTGACATGTACTTAAGTAAAAAGTAGTTATTACGACTACCTGTTTTAGTGTCACGCTGGTTTCTGGACCTCACGTCATATTTATATATGATTATTTAAAGATTAAAAATGTTGTTACCTAATGAATGTATCCAGGATGAACAACCACCATATAGAACACAAGCAGAGAAAAGCTGATGATGATCATGTGATTAGGAACGTCTCTGTTCTCAGTCATGTTTACATCACTGTTTCGTGCACGTTAGCCGAACTACATGTTGCTTTCTGTCTTGCTCGATGTTAGCTTCGCAGCCTAAGTCTGTGGTGCGTGTTAGCCAGGAAATGGTACACCAGTGGGGGGTCGAAAAGGTCACGCAATGAGAAGAAAAAATATTGACATTTCACCAAACTGATTTAAACTAAAGTAACAAGCCTGGGTCGAAAATGTAAGAAGTAGAAAGTACAGATATTTGTGTAAAAAATATGAGTGTGAATAAAAAAATAAAAAACAAATAGTACTAGTAAAGTAAAATCCTGATACCAGAAAAATCTACCTAAGTACAGTAACAGAGTATTTGTACTTAATTTCTTCCCACCTCTGCTGAGCAAAGCATTTAAAAGCATTTGTGTCCAAGAAGCCGAGGCTCGGACAGGATTTTCTTTGTAACTGCTTTTTCTGGATTCATGATCACTTGTAAAAAAAAAAAAAAAAGTAAAGGATTTCCATGTGTAAGAAGACTTCTGGAAAGTGTCCTGAAAGCTGGCACTTTCAGTATCTTTTTATGCATCCACAAATGAAGCTTACACTGATTTTGCATTATGTTGAGTTACATTTACATTATATATGTAATTAAATCAATAATTAAATCATAAAGTGTTTATAATAGTAATATAATATGCATTTTATAATTATATATATGGATACCCAACACTCCCACCCCCCGGACCACAAACCAGACACTTCGGTCCATGAAACTTTTTTTGCTTTAAACTGGTCCATGATGCAAAAAAGGTTGTGTACCACTGCTATAAAGCATTTATTTTTTAACACAAAAAGGTGAATGAGCACCAGATATTTTGGTGTTCTCCCAGTATTTATGTAGGGGTTTGTTCCAGAATGCCTGCAGGTAAACTGGCTACAATAAATTGCCCTTAGGTGTGAATAAATACATGAATGTGGGTGTGAATAAATACATGAATGTGGCTTGCAAAGAACTGCCATTCTGTTCAAGCTGTATCGGGATATATTCCCACCTCATCTCCACTGTTTCTGGTCCAGCACTTCCTGAAGATTAAAGACTGACTGCAAGTATGCCTGCATGAGTCTCGAGAAATGAACCAAGCTGGAGGGCTTTCGCATGTCATGACACTTTGTCTTCCAATGATATTGTAGTGAAAATGAGCTGAAACATTTTACTGCAGTTAGCTTCAGATCTATCAAAGGGAGGTGCTGGTAATTGTATGATGATACTAGCCAGCTGTTTCAAGCAGCTTTTAAGGGCCAGTATGAGACAGTATGTTGCGTTTGGTAGATATTGATGTTAGTAGTTAGAGTGAGATTTGTGCAGTCTTTACACCTCCATTGTACCAAAATCGATGTATGATCATTGATCATATCACATTCTTAGATCATTTACCAGATGTCAGTGGTATAGACAGGCTATATCAGGGGTGGATAATGGCCTTAATCAGATTATGAGCGTCTTGTAGTGTAAATGTCTTGACCAATTGCTGGAATGATTGCATTGAGCTCCAGAACAGAGCAATCGTCACAGTGATGTACGATGATCACTAATGTATAGTGGCTTTTGACATCTGTCATGTCATCCGTTCCATCAGCCCTGATCAGTCTATCGATTTGATGAAGCTCTCGCTGTCTTGAGTGTGCAGAGAAAAGAAAATGGAGGCACCCTTGAAGCAGTGTTTTTGAACTCCTGTTATAACACAGTACTGTTCACATCTCCGCTCTGATTGGTCCGAATTGTTTTAGATTAATTGTATAGAACTGCATGTCTGATTGTAAGTCAGCTCCCAACAATCAGACCTAAATGGTAGAATATGAAGCTTTTACTGAACTTAACAAATCATTGGTCCAGAATTGAACAAGAATTACACAAATAGACAAAGTAATATTTACCTAAACGAATACAATTTTCTGAAAGACAGTTCACATTTTTCCTGGGGTTGGAAAATCCAATAATGCTTCAATGACATGCTATGTTTATGTTCTTAATGTACAAGTTTTTAATGTGAAAACATGTACAGGGACATGTTTAATACATTTCTATTCAAGAAAAAAAACAAGCAAAACCTCTTTTTGTACACTGTCTGGCTTAAAAAAAAGACTCACTAGCTGGATTTAACTAAACTAATAGTTTTTCCTTTGGATAATTCCTGCAGCGATAAAGATGTTTCAGCTGGCAACAAGTTATTAAACCTAAACCTAACTGATGCATTGAGGAGTTTCTCAGTTCTGACACAAATATGTCAGAAGCATGTCATATGCTGTGTTCATGGAAAATATGTTACTCTGTTTCAGAAGGGTCAGAAAACTGGACTGCATGAACTGCATTTTAATTGTCACATACACACAAATACAGAGTATGACATGCAGTGAAATGCATTATACAACTGTCCAACATTTAAACATGAAAAAGAAATAGAATATAAGGATAAAAAATATATAAATTAAAGTAAATAAATAAAAAAGTATAAAGTATAGAAAAATATATGTATATACATGGAAACTTAGTGGTGAAATGTGGTAAAGTACTAATAGATCGATAGATCGATAGATAGATAGATAGATAGATAGATAGATAGATAGATAGATAGATAGATAGATAGATAGATAGATAGATAGATAGATAGATAGATAGATCTAGCTGCCACTTTTGGGACCTTGATCAAGGCCCTTAACCCTCTGTGCACTAGGGGCACCGTATTATGGCCTTACTTGCGCTCTGACCTCAGCTTCCGATCAAGCTGGGATATGCGAAGAACTAATTTCACTGTGCTGTAATGTATATGTGACAAATATTCTATTCTATTCATTTGGGTGATTGGACCTTTTCTTTTTGTGCAAAAAAAAACTTTAATGGTTTAAAAACTGTTCATACATTTTTGTTTATTATTTTATTTTATTTTATTTATTTATTATAATTATTAATTTATTATTGCTTTTCTCTGATTTCTTTTCTTTTCTGATGTATTTGCTTTTTGAACATCTAATTCCATATCAATTATGCGTTATAATTCCCTACACTCTTCTTTAAAGATGTTCTACTGGATTTTGGAGTGTGCGTGTGAAGATTTGCGCTCATTCAACCACAATCGGTTTATTAGAGTCAGGTACTGATGTAGGTGAGGAAGAGGAGGTCTGGGGTGCAGTCATTGTACCATATCATCTCAAAGGGGTTAAATAGGGTTTATAACTCTACAGCAGGAGATCTTCCACTCCAACCCATAAAAGCATATGTTCATGGAGGTGGTTTTGTGCACAGGAGCATTGTTATGTTGGAACAGGTTTTGGTCTTCTAGTTCAAGTGAAGGGAAATTTTAATGGCACCACTTTGTGGTAACAGTTTGGAAAGGACAGCACACATGAACTTATGATATATATATATGTATATGTTCCCTTCCTGTCCCTACTTTCGCTAACCATTAGCAGTAAACAGTATTCATGTCCTCTGAAAAATGATTCCAGCTCAATTTGATTTAAATCTCTCTCTCTCTCTCTCTCTCTCTCTCTCTCTCTCTCTCTCTCTAAAAATATTTGAATGTATTTGAATGCTTATCATGGAAATTGGAAACTCAAGAACCAACACTTAACAGTTTGAAGCAGAACCTCTAGCCCACTGATTCACTGTCGTGGCTTGATCCGGCACCTTCGCCGTTCCTGGAAGCCGAGATCCGAATGCTAATGACAGCAGAGAAATATTTATGATGATCAAAGCACAACATTCTTGCACAGCATCGGTATTTTCCCTGGAGCTGGTGCTGCATTGTGCGCTTCCTTATTTGCATTTATACCTCATTTTTTTCTCCCCCTTATTCAGCTGAAATTGTCTGGAAAAACTTGATAAGCCTGAAACATGCCTCATCTAAAACCCAGCAAGCTAAGCTCTTGCACTTTAATCAGAAATGAATGACCAAAGCAGTGAACTTTACCTCCCTCTGTGACGGACAGAAACGTAATTACACTCTACACAGCATCCACATTTCTTCTCCCGGTCAGTCATATAGGACATATTTAATTTTTTACAATACAAAAAAAAAAGATTGTTAGAAAAAGGAAAGAAGCAAGCAAATTGTTCAGAGAGTTTCATACAGACATGCAAGTACTTGGTGGAAATCAAGTGGAGGTCAAGAGTATTATTATTGTGGTGCACCGTATATCAATCTGTCTCTAATCTGATTGGTCAGACGGTGCTGATTAACTTTCTGTAAAGGCACTCTTATTGTTTCCATAGTAACAGTTCATCCTTAAGGACTTGAATGTTTCACATAATTTAAGGCTGATAAAAAGTGTAGCATTATTCAACTAAATAAATTGCAAACTTATCGATATGGAAAGTTTTCTATAAGGAGAAAGTTATTTATCATTTATAGAAGGAGTCTCCAGTATCAGCACTCTGTAACAGCCAGAGCCCTTCTTATTTTGATTGTATGTTTTGATATACAAAGACGTGTGTTAGCTTGATCGGTTGTATTATTTTACCACATTATGTTCTCGTTTCACTGCAAGTTGTATCCTGCATATAACTATGTTTGTGACAAAAAAAATCTTGAATCTTGAATCCATAGCGTTAGTGTTAGCCGCTAACCAGGAAGTGGCTATATCGCTAACCAGGAAGCGGCTATATCGCTAACCAGGAAGCGGCTATGTCGCTAACCAGGAAGTGGCTATATCGCTAACCAGGAAGCGGCTATATCGCTAACCAGGAAGTGGCTATATCGCTGGGGTTATTGATTTTTTAGCATTTATATAAATGCACAAAACAAATCTTATTTCCGTGATGGAGTGAGTAGCCACAGTGACACTGCGCTAACTCGAGTTTCTTTTTTTATACCCCTGGCATTGTTGTGTATGTTTTCAGTTTAATAATAATAAAAGAAAAACGCTGAAAGTGCGAGGAGATCTGAGGAAACAGATTTTTTATTATATTCCGCATGTGAAAATGATTGCGTTCAGTGCATGTGTAACAAAACTGAAGACCCTGTACCAAAGAATTTCGCTGAAGTTTTTTGGTGATGCTCAGAAGTTACTTGGTTCTTTGGGAATTTTGTACACTGTGTGTGGATTCAAGTTCTGATGCACAGCAGCATCCTTTACAAATCCACTCTGTGTTCTGGATCATCTGACGAAATAGAGTATTACACCATGCACTTGAGCAGCGCATCACTTTAACCAGGTACGGCCTGAACAATAGAACCATGTCATGAGCCTCATTCATGTGTAAATTCAAGTGCAGATTAGCTACTCGGCTTTGAGCCAGTCTTGCAACCTTTATCTAACTTTCCATACATAGTAGTAACCTGGATACGTTCCCACACAAGAAGGTATCCTCCCACTCTCCCAGTCTTCTGCCTGGGATGGCATTATTATGCAGCTCGGTATGAGAACTGGTTTAAAAGCATTTCAATTCATCATGTAAAGTTGTATTTTTTTGGCCAAAATAGATTTAAGTGTTAGTTGAATTTTTTTGATATTTAGAGTTTTCTTCACCTGGAAACCATTTCCTGCCACTAAAAATGGACCCACATGGACAGCCTAAAGAGACATGTCATTAGTGTAGATGCTAATCCCTTAGGAACCCATGAAGATCAAGGACTGCAAATGCGATCAACAGTTTTTCACTCCACATTCCATCAGTAAACAGATGATAACTTTAACAAAATAGACTTAATTCCTGGTTACACAAGTTCTTCTTTGACTAGTACACACTCAAAGGGGTTTTACGGTATTTATAATTACGGTATGCCGTTTCACCCAGACCAGGATGCGTTCTCTTTGGAGTCTGGTTCCTCTTAAGGTTTCTCCTTAAAGTGTTTTAAAGAGCTTTTCCTCATCACTATTGCCTCTGGCTCGCTCCATAGGGATACATTAAAATAATATATTGATCCATTTACAATTTATTTTCTAAATTTTTACATTTCTATATGTTTAAGCTGCTTTGTTGAAATGTATATTCTAAAAAGATCTACACAAATAAAATGTAATTGAGATTTGTATGAAGTAAAACACAAATACCAAAATACCTTCAACACATTGTTTGGGTGTAATATCTTAATTTTTTTACTTTTTATTATGTGTTTATACAAATTGTCCTTCAAACCTGTGGTACTCAGTCATGGACCTTTAGCCAATTCTGACCCACTTATTCCCTGCATATGAAACACTTCTCCATAAAACCTCCGTACGTCTACGCTGTTTCTATAGAAATGATAACGCATTGGTGTGAGCACATTAATATAAATCTGTGATTTATCTTGCAGCTGGAACTACTGTCAGAGCTGCTATAATAGAAAATTATTTAAAACCTTCGGACCAATCAGAATAGAGAATTTAACAGCACTGTGGTGTGCTCTTGATTATACTGCACGGTACATCCACATTCTGTAATCACCATTAGATTACTTTTAGAGTGCTCCAGATAATTTCTCCTGCGTCAGATGTTTTTAGGGGCGTCGCAAGGCATTTGGAGACACTCTGTTAATATAATGGTAAAAGCTTATATCTAGGGCTGATAGAAACACTGCGGAGAGGTTTATGAGGTAGCTGAGGGCCTAAAGTAATATACCACGCGTAGGAATAATATGACTGTGTGCAGATGTGTGCTTCTTTCCCCAGAGTGATGCATTAGTGATCATTAGGAATCCTATCAGCTTGAATTGCCGCCTACTTAAAGTGTATCATGCCTTTGACCAATAGCGTTTTAATTCCACCCTATCAATATGTTCTCAAGTGGATTCAGATTTACAATTTTCAACCCCTTTAGAATGAACACACACATATATACATATATATATATATATACACTATATGGACAAAATTTATGGGGACACTTTAACCATTAGATTGGTTTTAGAACATCTCATGACTTTCATCTAGTTGCACATTTTTATACTTTTATTCAATCCTACATTAAGAATGTGCAGCTTCCTTTGGACAGTCCATCCTGAAATGCTGTACGCTTTGGGCTGGATGCTTTATACATAAAAAACAAACAAACAACAAACAAGACTGTTATGGTTCATGTTTATCTATCTGAAGCTGTAAAGAACTGCCTCAGCATTTTATTTCCAGTCATATGGGAATTTGTGCTGCTCTGGGGATCTGCAATGCTTTACACGCTTGTTCGTGTTGGGCAGGTCAAATCCGAGCCCAGTGACTTTGCTAAAATGGATTCTAGACACGTTACATGAGAATTGGTCTCTTGTGCTCTGACCTGACATTTTAGAAATTCCCCAATGCCTCTCATGTACTCTAGAATTTCTTTTTGCAAGGACTCTGTCATTAAAATTTACCTACTCCAGATAAACCTCCAGTACAGCACAGATTCCCATGGTGGAAATTATCTGACTTCAGCTGCTGATGTAGCTCCTCACATTGTTACTGTTATGAAACCAAATAAACTCGACACTGACTCTCGCTATGAAACTATTGAGCGCTTCAGTCTTGCAGTAAAACAGACGCATGAAGAGTTTTATGTTGGTAGCACAGTGCCATAGCATTCTCTTTTGTGCTTTCTGTGCATTTTAAACCTAAATCATGGGTCCCAAAGTGGTTATAAATGCTACCACCTACTTCTTCCGTTACAGTTTGAACAGTTATATATTGGCAGTATTGATGTTTAATTTTTTTTAAAGATATAATAGATATTTTTTATTTGATTCATACAAACAATATGGTGGACACTGGGGATGCGACAATACAGTTAGCCCACGGTTCAATACATACCTCGGTTTTTTAACCACGGTTTTCGGTTCGGTTTGGTTCTGATGGCTTAACACATAAAAGTGTTTTTTGTTATTCTATGCTTAGGCAATAAGAACAGTACGAGGTTAAGAAGAAACAAATAAAAACGATTTATTGCAATACTCCTTTATTTTACTTAAAAGCAAAGAAAAGTCCACTGGCTCCTAGTGTTTTGTATAATATAAAAAAAAATTATTTTAAAATTAACACTGACATCTCACAGCTGCTGGTAGCCCATGTACAAACTGGGGAACACATCAATTCTGATAGCCTGTGCTATTTTCATGTGTCTTTCAGAACCAGTTGGGTATGTATGCTGGAAGGATTCAGCGAGGGACTGTTGTTTTTTGGAGGATTTTGCAAATGTGCAATCATATTGGAAGTGTTTCCGTTTGAGTAGGCTACACGTGTTAAACAATGCTTGCAGACAGTCATTTTTTGTTTACCGTTTTTTCTTCCTCGGCATTATACTCAACAGCTAAACCGAAATGTCTCCACACCACAGATTTAAAAGACGCCGGCGCCTCCTCGTACTGTAGCCTCACTTCACCACCGCTCGCCATGTTAAAGTGTGGAATGATGGTTCAGCGCCCCCTAACTTTAGAGCATAGTGATTGAACATTTACTCTCGGGGAGGAGTTTTCTCATCTCAGCTCATAGACTTACAGGCACACACAAACAGTCAATTCGGAGAGAAATAAAAAGCACATAAATTATTTAAACGTAAAACCGAAAGAAACGCAATTCACAAGCGCGTGTTGAACCGTGGATGTCGTAACGAACGGTTCAATATTATATTGAGAATTGTGGCATCCCTAGTGGACACGTTATGTAGAACAGGATAAAAAAAATAATAATAATAAGGCCATAAGGCCATAGATAGATAGATAGATAGATAGATAGATAGATAGATAGATAGATAGATAGATAGATAGATAGATAGATAGATAGATAGATAGATAGATAGATAGATAGATAGATAGATAGATAGATAGATAGATAGATAGATAGATAGATAGATAGGTAGGTAAATGTGTATATATATATATATATATATATATATATATATATATATATATATATATATATATATATATGTGTGTGTCCTTAGACACTATGCAAAACAAGTAACTGAGGCATAACATTTTAGGAGACTGACTTCTGGTCTAGAAAATTAGCTTTTTCTAGAGTCCTCTTGTCAATCATCTTATAGACATTCTACAGGTCAACATACATTATGTGCACAAAAATGTGTGGACACCTAACTAGAGTTTTAACCCACTAGATTTTGGAGTTTTTTGTGTCGATTTGTGCTTTTCATCCCAAAAGTGTTCAATAGTGTTTGAGGTCTAAGCTCTAGATTACACCACTTCGAGATTTTTCATGTTAACCCACGTTAAACATATCTTCTGGCTTTGTGCACAGGGGCATTGTCATGATAGACTAAATGTATAGGTCTATTTATAATATAATTATTATTATAATTTATAATCTATAGGGTAAATTTAATACTTCCACATCTGAAGCCTTCCTATAAAATTGTGTGCCTCTAACAACAGTTTAGAGTAGAACCACATATAGCTGGAAAATTCAGGTGTGTCTCAAAACTTATGTTCATATAGTGTAGATCCCAGAGAGTGGAGTTTCAAGGACATAGGCAGTAATCATTCAAATGTCAAGTCCACCTAGTTTTCAGAGACCTAATCATGGGGGAAAAAAGACTAATCTTTCCTAATGCACCTTAAATTATATTTCAGAAAGATGCTGTAGTAGCTCTTTTTGATATTTTTTGCAGAGCAGGCTTTGCTTTGATAATTATTTGTGAATTGCATCCAGAAAACTGTCATTTCATGTTGTCTGTTACATCGTTCTCATAGTATTATATGATATCTTTTATTTGTAAGTATTATTATGTATATATAAGTATATATTAGACTACTATATTTAGAACAAATAATGAAAAAATCTAATTCAATCCAAACTTTCCAAATTCTTTACTGAGTCGACGTCTTGCAATAAACTAAATTGCACAATAATTCACTGTTTCATGCGTCTTCTCAATCTCCGAATCTAAACAACGATATAGTCCTGGAGTGGCATGTTTATACAGCTTGTAATTTATTTATTTTTTGGTACTCACTGCCTGTATAAATCCATGCTCTCTCGGAATCTGAAATGGACGATTCATATTATTTTAATAGAAGCTCTGGTCTGTTCAGCATCTCTTTGTGATCCTCTCAAATCCTATTACAGCATGTGCACGTCCCTGCTATGACAATCATAAAAACCTGATTGCTAGGGAGTTTGGACAGGAGAGCTCTGATTGCTTTCTCAGTTTACTCAGAGAGCTGAGAGCTTTTCAAAGCACATTCAAACAAATTATATCAGCAGGTAGACGGGATTTATCTCAACTCTTTATTGGGTTAGTCATTCGTGCACATTCTCTATATGATTAAAACGTCAGATGAAATCTAGTGTGGCTTTTATAAATTGCGGTTCATCATATATAGAAATCAAATACTGATTTATTAGGAGGTCAGCAAAAAAAGAAAGTAAAACCCTGTTTTAGCCAGATGTTCATTTCAGGGAGGATGAGGAAATATAATATATAATACGTATTATTTTTGAAAATGGGGGAAACGCATGATTTCAATTGGATAATTGTGTTTGTAATGCCAATTCTAAAAATATAAATTAAAAATAAATGCCGTCGGGACGGAATCAAAATATCGAACATCACAATAATTGCTGTGCCAAACATTTTATTTGGTATTAAATAAGACTTTTGCCATTGTGCTGTACTGGTTTTGTATTGAGCTGCACTGTATGTGGTATTTGTGATTTAGCTTCCCAGTTTTCATTTAAGGAATGACGAAATGCCCTGATTTTTTCTATCCTGCCTTTTGCAATCAATATTTTTCCACATTTAGCAGACATTATAGAGTTTTTATGCAGTTGTTTTGGGCAGTAGCTCAGTGAATAAGGTATTGGGCAATTAAATGAAAGGTCACAAGTTAAAAGACCAACATTGGCAAACTGCCAGGATTGGGCTGTTGAGGTCCAGAAAGACACTTAATCTATACAAACTAATCAGCCAGTTCCTGTATTAATTATAACTTCCTCTAGGCAAAAAAAAAATTAATTATCTTGTTTTTTTTTCTCTATTTTCCTCCTGGTCACCTGCTAATTCCTTTTTGCTATTATTTAGCTATTTTAGCTATTTAGCTATGTGTCCTAAAGAGACAATCCACCCCAGTAAAATTCTTGGAAAGGTACACTATAATACCAAAAGTTTGCGGACACCTGGTCATAAGTATGGTATGTGTTTTTTGAGCATTACAGTATTTCACATTTAGTGCCAATCTGCTCTTATAATTCCCTTCACTCTTCGCAGAAGATGTTCTACTAGATTTTTAAGTGTGCTTGTGGAGATCTATTCAGTTACTAGGTTGTTGTAAAGTCAGGTACTGAGGTGGGTGAGCTGTGGAGGCCTGGGGTGCAGTCAGTGCTCCAATTCTACCTAAAGGTGTTCAATAGGTATGAGATCAGAGCTCTCTAGCAGGCCACTCAAGATCTTTCTCTCCATAGCTTGTAAACCAGATCTTCACGGAGCTCGCTTTGTGCACAGGGGCATTGCCATGCTGGAACAGGTTTGGGTTTCGAAGTTTAAAGAAACATTATATTATACCACATTCAAAGGCATCAAAAATCATTGCGTGCCTCCAGCTTTGTGGTAACAGTTTGGAGAAGATCCACATATGGCTGGACTAGTCAGGTGTCCCAGTATATTGATCAGGTGTGTTTGAGATCCAGGTTTAAATCTGCGTCAGTTTAAGCAGCCTTAATTCCAGCCTGCCACAGATTCAATGCTACTGCTGAACCTCACTCCTGCATTACTGTCATAATGTTCTTGAGATATTCAGAGAATCAGCGACAGAAACTGAGAGCATTTTAGAGTGTCTGTACACACGAGTGTCCTTCATGTGCCGCTCTCCATTACACTGTTGCATTGTTCATTTTTCTCATGCCTGCTGCCAGATACTGTACTCTCCATTTTAATGCAGTGAGGGTGTCCACTCAGCCCGATCCTGTTTCTGTTCCTGCTCATCGGCCATGTCTATTATTTGATTCACTTCCTGCCATGACAATGCAGCATCAAAGGTAGGTAATCAATATGCAGTACTCTAAAGCCATAAGCTGCACGTCAGGCTTTATGCATTGCTATGCGTTTCAGGTTTGTCCCGCGGAATTATGGCATTACTCATCCATTGATCGTCACTTCACTGAGGCCTGGCAGAAGAAAAACAGTTCATCATCTTGCACCGAATTACAAGAAGTTCAGCTTTTTTTATGGAATTATACACCAAGTTATACTGATCTCAGGATCCACAGAAGAAGCACTGCTGCATGGACTTGCCTAGATCATGCTTTTGTTCAATTGATACAGTCAAGAAGAAGAGTTGAAAAATGCCATCACTAGAAAGAACACCACTCGGGTTGTGCATGAGTTCACATTCATTGATAGTTTAGATTGAACAATTCATATCCAAGTCCTTGACAAGAAAACAATGAGACATCAAATGAACATTATGAAAAAAGACTCAACAGGCTCTTTGTACTCAGCAAAGACAAAAAGACTTCAAGATCTTCAGATCTACAAATGAGTCTCGAATGCCAAGTACAAAAGATGTATTTTATATGTCCCTTTGGTAGGTTTTATGTCCCATATGTAAAAAACTCAACCTAACTTTTATTTTTCCAGTTCAATCTCCCTGCAAGTTGAATGTTCCTGATGGTCACTTCACGTCCTGTCACCACAGATCTCCAGCTCGCACTGAATTCAGACAGCATCGTCGCAATAATTATGGAATCCATTTATACTTCCTCACGAAGGACAGGTTGAAATAAACTATTCATTTTCTTTCCATTCGTTAAGCATAACTTCTTGTGGATAAAAAAAGAATAAAAATGGAAAAGAGATATAGATATGGCTCATATCTAATGACTTCTTGCAAGTTGTTCTCATCTCAAGAGCGATTTTTCATTAAGTACAGTGACATCCCTTCATAGCTTTGATCTGATTACAGTTGGCTGAGCAGGAACAATATGCTGATACCAGGCTTTGTGAATGTGTTTATCTGTTGTAATAGTTAGACAGACAGATGTGGATAGTCATTTTATCGCTTTTTTGTATTTTTTATGAACATAGGTTCATAAGAGGAGACATCTGGAAATAGAAAGGATAAAAAAAAAAACATTATGGTGAAATGAGGAAGTGCAGGAGGTACACGCTGGAGAGAAGTGGAATGAAAGTCAGTAGGAGTAAGACAGAGTACATGTGTGTGAATGAGAGGGAGGGCAGTGGAGTGATGCAGTTGCAGGAAGAAGAGGTGGAGAAGGTGGAGGAGTTCAGGTACCTGGGGTCAACAGTGCAAAGTAATGGAGAGTGTGTTAGAGAAGTGAAGAAAAGAGTGCAGGCAGGGTGGAGTGGGTGGAGAAGAGTGACAGGTGTGATCTGTGATAGAAGAGTATCTGTGAGAGTGAAAGGGAAAGTTTATAGGACTGTAGTGAGACCTGAGATGTTGTATGATTTAAAAACAGTAACATTGAGTAAAAGACAGGAGGTGGAGCTGGAGGTAGCAAAGCTGAAGATGTTGAGTTTTTCGTTGGGAGTGACGACGATAGACAGGATTATAAATGAGTTTATGGAAGAAGAAGAAGAAGAAGGTTTAAAACTGGAGCAGGTAAGTGAGATGGACAAGATATAGAGCACATATAAAATTCACTAAAATACCAATATCATAACTGCATTATTGTAAAACTGGAGGCCCAGAGAAAAGTGGGTATAATAACATCATGTCTTTGTTTAGACTTATTGGAAAAATCATTCTTTTAAATGCCCTCTAAACCAAAATGACCTTCAAAATGTGTTTAATCACTCCATCAAACTGCAATGATTCATAACCATACAGACAAAAGAGAAAGAATAGAAATTTAAAAAAATCCTGGTAAGGTCAAAAAGCCTACTTCTATTCCAAAGAAATAAAATATAGACAATTTCTAACCTTGTGTGTAGAAAAATAATGCAAATAGAAGAAAACATGAAGTAATACAAAAAGCATTTATCTACAAAATAAGCATCAGGCAGTCATAATGCATCTGAGCTGAAAATATTTAGGCAGCAAAAGGCAAAGCTATGAAGCAAACCTGCTGATCGAATGCACGCCTACTGTACTTTTGTTGACTATCACCTGATGGGAAAACCTCAGCGTCAGAGAAATAACTCTATAATAGTAGAAGAAGCAGTCAGGTTTTAAAGAATCCTGAAACATGTCATTTCGAGCGCCCACTAAACCAGAATGACCTTCAGAATGTGTAAAATCACAGGAATGCAAAGCACCAATCATACTGCAAAGATTCATAACCATAATAATAAAAAAAATGAAATAAAGTAAAAAATGAAATTAAGTGTAAAAAGGTAGAAAGGTCAAGAAGACAATTTAAAATCTAATGAAAAATATAACTTTTCGAACCTTTGTGTTTAGAAAAAGAATACGAATAAAAGAAAACATGAAGTAA
The DNA here is from genome assembly GCF_014805685.1 of Silurus meridionalis. Lineage (NCBI taxonomy): Eukaryota > Metazoa > Chordata > Actinopteri > Siluriformes > Siluridae > Silurus > Silurus meridionalis. Next base: position 26,195,506 of record NC_060896.1, read on the forward strand.
TACAAAGGCAAGTGCATGGAAAGGAAATTAAGAAATAAAACACATGGGCACATCCTGTAATGATACTTTTGATCTATTTTTGGTTGCAGTTAATGTTGGGAAATGTACATAAAATAATCTAGTTCCAAAACAACAGTTAACAAAAAAAATACACCTCCAACAGAGTTTATAGACTGGTGGTATTTTTTGTCTATAAACCATAATTACAATTATTATTAATTGTGGATCAGGTCAAAATATATAATATACATTCTCAACCCAACTATAATATACTATAACTCTGCGGTCACAAACTTAATGTTTGTTTAAATGCTATTCACTGTATCTACAGAATCGGCATTAGGCAGTCATAATGCATCTGAGAACATTCATAATTTCATTTCATATTCATGACATTTGGCAGATGCCCTTATCCAAAGCTACATTTATCAAATTCATACAGTTGAGCAGCTACGAGGTTAAGGGCCTTGCTCAAGGGCCCAAGAGTGGCGTGTGACTGGGATTGGAACTCGTGACTTTCAGATCCGAAGTTCAATGCCTTAACCATTGATTGATTTGTTTAGATTTTTAAGTTAAGGCAAAACTGCTGTTCGAATGCAGGCCTACAGTACTGTTGTAGACATTTGCGGCATTTACAGGTGTTTAGGTGTAGACTGTCACCTAAAGCAGGGGTCCCCAACCTTTTTTGCGCTGCGGACCGGTTTAATGTCAGACAATATTTTCACGGACCGGCGTTTAAGGTGTAGTGGATAAATACAACAAAATAAAATGATACGACCATAAAAACTGGTATTTTCTAAATATAATAATAAACGTGAGTCCACTGTTGTTTTTTGTTCATTTTACTTGCTTAGGGGTTTGAATTTAGCGCTAATGTATTATGTGTTAGCGGCCGGAGGCCCTTTAAGAAGGTAGAGGATGGAGGTAAGACATGTGACCGAGGCATCATGACATGCATCAAGAGTGAGTCATAGACAGATGTGGCGGAGAGAATCTGGTAATTTTCCAAAATAAAACATCGTTCAGAGTCAGATAATAAATCAAACGGAAATAATTTAAGTTATGTATTCTTTCTGTGTGGCCCGATACCAATTGACCCACGGACAGGTGCCGGTCTGCGGCCCAGGGGTTGGGGACCACTGACCTAAAGGGAAAACTTTAGCATGCCAAATAAAAAAAGCAAAGTCTCTAAATTTTGAAGTCAGTATTTTGACTCTGGGGGTATTATGCCTGTGACCTACAACAGTGAGAGATTATTCTTCCCACACACTTGCCTTGTGGTAAGTCATGTACACTACCAGGAGATTTTCCTCGTCAGGGCTTTTCATTAAATCCTCAGGGAGGTGAGAAAACCTTGTACAACATGAGATGGTACAATGTGAGATTGATTTTGTTCGATTAGACTAACAGACCTTAATTGATTATACCGTTTTTTTTTTTATCATTACAAAATTATGTTTAATTTGGTGAAAAAATACACATCACATGGTTTTAACATCCGATTGGCTAAGCCACGTCACTGACATACAGCACCATATGTACATCTTTGTAGCACAGTAATTAAAATTATGTGAAAAATCAACAAAATCACACTAAATTAACACTTTGTCCATAGAATAATCTACTCTTTTCACCCTAATTATGTTGCTTAGCAACCAGAAGCCTTCCTCTTATAAATAGGAAAAGACATAAGACAGATCGTGTTGTTATTATTATTATAAAATAATAAAAATCCTGCCAAGTTGGTCTGAAACAGGAAGCGAATGGCTGTTACTACCCTGAATTTTACATTATATGGACAAAAGTATTGGGACACTTGATTTTTCCAGGCATATGTGTTTCCTCCCAAAACTGTTACCACAAAGTACACAATTTTATAGGACGTCTTTGGATGAGCTAGAATTCAACTTTCTCTTCACCCAAGCCAGTACCAAACCATACATGGGTGTGATATTCAGGTGTCCACATACTTTTGGCCATACAATGTATATGCTCAAGAAAAGAAAAGAAAAGAAAAGAAAAGAAAAGAAAAGAAAAGAAAAGAAAAGAAAAGGCAGTTTTAAGAACCCGGGAGAGGGAGCCCTCTGCTGGTACGGTGGTGTAATGTCCTATGCGTAATGTTTCGTCCAAAACAAATCCATTCTGTCCAAAACATTGACATCAGTAAATATTATTCATGCGTTTTATGCACATTTAAAGCCTCCATTGAAACTAAAATATGATTTGTGGTCTGTGGTCCGGGGGTTTACAGTAGTGATTTTCATTCTGACCAAAACCTCAACTCCTATGTATGTAATGTTTTCAAAAATTCAATAGAGCAATCAAATATTTAACCCCATTCAATTCAAATATCTATTTCTATTCTGTTGTATTTTTCATAGCTGTATGATGGAGGAATCTTCTCTGCTTAATCATTAATATGGCTAAGAAACAACCTTACAGCTTACCTTGGACCCTCATAAATAGAAAGGGAAAGATTTTACCTTTATGTTCCCCTTGACTTTAGCTCTTCTACAATTTATCGCATTTCAGGGGGCAGAAGATGACCACGCAAACCCCCTGTACAAGGAACAAACAATTTGTTCAAAATTACAGCTGCAAGCAGGGAATTAAACTTAATGAGCTGCTGCTAGAAATGGCTGTTCACCTACAAGACCCTTGAGACAGTTTGTTTCGATTGACCTTGCATTAAGTGAAGTAGAAAACATTCTCTTAGCTTTTTTTTCCCGACACAATAAAACAATTACAATTTACTCAGATCTTGCCATGCTTCACCTATTTATATGTTCACCCAGACTTCTTATTTCCGAAAAGAAAAGTGCTATTCAATTAAAAACTACATTCCAATGAGAAATGAAAACCTTCATGGGTGCTGTTATTGAAAAAGAAATCAACAGTTACTGTTTCTACCATCATTAGTTTTGTATAACAGCATGTCACAAAGCATTTATTGCTGTTACACATCAGCATATGACTAGAAGTTACATTTTTTTTTAATTAAAGAATGACACATCACAGATTTATCAATTTATTGCTATTTTTAATGTCATGGAATGTCCAGGGATGTGCCAGTTCTTGTTATCACTTACATTAATTTTTTTTTACATATTATACATATTTATATATATATATATACAGTACAGACCAAAAGTTTGGACACACCTTCTCATTCAAAGAGTTTTCTTTATTTTCATGACTATGAAAATTGTAGAGTCACACTGAAGGCATCAAGGGCTATTTGACCAAGAAGGAGAGTGATGGGGTGCTGCGCCAGATGACCTGGCCTCCACAGTCACCGGACCTGAACCCAATCGAGATGGTTTAGGGGTGAGCTGGACCGCAGAGTGAAGGCAAAGGGCCAACAAGTGCCAAGCATCTCGGGAACTCCTTCAAGACTGTTGGAAGACCATTTCAGGTGACTACCTCTTGAAGCTCATCAAGAGAATGCCAAGAGTGTGCAAAGCAGTAATCAAAGCAAAGGTGGCTACTTTGAAGAACCTAGAATATGACATTTTCAGTTGTTTCACACTTTTTGTTATGTATATAATTCCATATATAATTCCACATGTGTTAATTCATAGTTTTGATGCCTTCAGTGTGAATCTACAATTTTCATAGTCAGGAAAATAAAGAAAACTCTTTGAATGAGAAGGTGTGTCCAAAATTTTGGTCTGTACTGTATATATATATATATATATATATATATATATATATATATATATATATATATATATATATATATATATATATATATATATATATACATATCTTATTATATCTTATTCAATCTTATTCAAAAATACTATGTAATAATATGCTTTCTAAATGTACACTATTTGGAGAAAAAAACAATTGGGACACCTGACTTCTCCAGCCATACGTGCTTCTTCCTCAAACTGTTACCACAAACTTAGAGGCACACCATTCTATCGGATGCTTTTGGATGCATTCGCATAAAATTTATGCCACATTTAAACTAGGAGACCCAAACCTCATCTAGCATGCACAAAGCCAGCTCCATAAAGATGAGTTGGAGTGGAAGATCTGTGAGTGTTCCATTCTCCTGGACATGGTTTTTAAGAGAGAGTTTTCTATATGGGCACATAGTGAGAGAAATCTTCCTCCACACACCCTCACCAGTACTAAGTGTACTGCTAATTGGACTTTGGACCAGAAGGTTCAAATCTTGCCCACCAAGCTGTCACTGCTGGGCTCCTAATCAAGGCCCATAACCCTGACCTGCTCAGTTGTAAGTCACCCTGGATAAGGGAAAATGAGAATGAGAAATCACTCATGCCAACACTTTGGGGTGGTAACAGTAACTTCACAACATTTCATGCTGTTATTGAATATTTTCCTATAACAGCACATCCAAATACTCTAGCTTGTTAAATTTCTGATTGAAATACAGTGCATTGGGTTTATTGTCATTACCGCTATTTTGAAATCAAGCATGCTGTAAATATGTACATTTTAAATATTATTGACATGAATAACACGTTATTAATTTTGCCTCAATGTTTAGGGCTCAAACCCCAGCACTGTTTTGTACCATATACAGTTAGAGCACTTGGCAGACATTTGGATTCAGACTGACTACCACATTACCTTGTATACAACTAGACAGTTAAGCAGGTTTGGGCTTTCCAAATAACTGAGTTTCATTGTATTGTAAAGGGGTACTGTTTTTAATTCATTGCACTAATAAGCCAATTCCATGGGTCACACATCACATGTCCACTAGAGGGCAGAGTTTTAGGGACTACTGTGTAAAAAACGAAAAAAAGACGCTTTACACATACTAGCACAGTAAACATTTTTCTTCACATATCTCAGATTTTAGAAAACTGGGGTCAGCCATGAGACCACAGAGGGTTAATGGCTTTGCTCAAGGGCGGCAGCGTGGCAATAACTGGGCTTGAACCCCCTTCCTTCCAATCACTAACCCAGAACCTTAACCATTGTGCTACAACCTTCCGGCTAAGTATATTTATTGTACGTGTATAAATAAAGTTTTTAAGGTGTTTGTACTATATGTTCATTCTAAATGTATCCTACCCTTCGCAGATTATACCATACCTTGTAGGTTGCTGAAGTGTCTCTAGACAAAACATAAACACAACCCTTTAATTGAATAAATAACGTAAATATTCAGAAAAAGAAAACCCAAACAATTAAAGCATGTGAGCAGTAAACAGCACACCTCAGTGCATATGACCTTCATTTATTTAGTGAGGAAAATAACTGCAGCGAACACTAGTGCAAGATTGTTTGTTCCTCACACAGACTCCTGCAGATCATTAATTTGCTTATAAAGGAAGATAATGAGGGAGAACTTGCATCAGTGCCGCAAATAACACGCCGGGGTGGCTGGAGCGTATAAATCATGAGACAGATGATGCAAGAGATGAGGCAGCTGAGGGAAAAATTATTGCTGATCAATTGAACAAATTAATGTGAGGTAATTTACCAGATATTAAATGTGAGTCAAGGGTTGTTGGGTTTTTTTAAGGATAAAAGTATAATCTATCAGACGACTTTGTGACCGATGTCTGTGAAAAAATATGAAGCACTGCAACACACAGTGTAATCTATCTAGACTGTTTGTTTGTTTATCCACTTTCTTTTTATAAGAAAAATGTATTTTAAATATCCATGAATTGCATGTGATATGTATATGGTTTTTACATTTTTCCCTCTCATGCACACTCTTAAGCTTTACAATCTTCTAAGCTCATGGATCATGAAGAAGTGAGGCCATGACCTTAAACCAGCATTTCTGAAGATCATGATCTGAAATAAAACTGTAACACTTACGGTACAGTTGGCCGTCTGGCCTTCTGTATATCTTTATATACAAAACCTTCTTTTTAACTACTTCAAAAAATAACGCAAGTGTGGTGGCAACGTAGAGTCAGGAATTTCTTCACTAATTTATTCCTCTCAAAATGTTCAGTTGAACTGACGCTGAACTGTATGTTTGTGCTACGTCGATTCCACCAAGTGCCAATCAAAACGACTGATTTCACAAAATGTAGTTGAATAAAAAATAAGGTATTTGACTATTAAATGTAGTGAATTTAAAGTAAAAGTCTCCCTAAATGGAAATACTTCAGTAAAATACAGATACAAGAAAAAGCTACTTAAGTACAGTAATGGATAACATTTACTTCCTAACTGTCCACCAGTGCCAAATTCCTAATGCCTTCCATTTAAAATAAACATGATACTAATTCATTCATTACGTCCAGCACAGCTGAAGGCGCATGTAATGATGCAGGAAGTGGATTTAAGTGCAAAGACGGCACAAGTACTACACAAAAACGTAAGACAACGCATGAAACACGACACAAATTTACCAAAAACTTTCCCAAATAAACCAAACCTGAGCATAAGTAATAACAGCAACCTGGAAAGACAAATGAGAGAGAATGGGTGCAGCAAATGGTGAGATAATATACGAGGTGTAATTACACACATGGTTCGATGAGCTGCAGTGGCTGCTTTTTCCAGGAATAATCCTAAAACTTCCATAGACACACTGACAGAATGTTCAGAGTGCATGGCCTTAAGCATTTCTTCTGTAGCAGAGGCTCTCTTTACGTCCATCTCTCGATCAAATCTACCGGTAACTCACACATTGTCTCCCAGTTTTAACACACACACTCTCTCCCAGTCCCAGTTTTTATATTTCCTTCCATCGATCTCCCTGTATAACTTTCTCACTCCTTCGGTTCCAGCTACTTGAGTCATTCTCTCACTCTTACTCTGATCTTCTACTTGTATCACTCTATCTGTTATCAGTATTTCCACCAAAACCTGTCAGTCTGTCCTTCAGTCTGTTCATCACGTCTTCAAATTATTATCTTTACGAACAATTATCTTTTGTCATGACAAGCTTTTCCTATCCATTTTTTATTGTATCATCTGTAATTGTAAAGGATTGAACAACAGGGTTAGTTTTGCATGTTTTCATATATAATAGAGCGCTTTTTCAATCGTTTATAAGCCCGGCTCGGCGAAATGTACGGCGCAGCACAGGATTGAATTTTAATAGCAGGTTTTAGCTGAAATCAATGATGCATGTGTTCAGCCAGATTAAGAAGCCATTGATCTGTTCTAGTGCTTCGGCTATGTAATCCATTTTTCAGCAGCCCCATGATTCACATCAGCTCTATTAAATTTAATGTTATATATCAGGCTATAATAAAATCCCAAATCTTATCAAACCATGCATCAAACGATGCACTTTCGTTATTCTACACGGAGCTCCAGACTCGAGACGGCCCTCATCTAGTGTGGAATGAGTTTTGCGAGGGACTGATGTTCTATATAAATGGCTATGCTGGTTATGTATCTATTCAAGATGATGTAGAGCATCCATCTCATCCTGTGCATGTCGGCCCGCTCATCATAGCATCGGCAGCACGACGCAAAGCTAATCTGAATGTAAATTATGCCACGCGAAGCTCCTGGGAGTGGTTCACGCTGCACGCTTTCTTTATGCTGAATGATGGATGGGAAAAAAAATACTTTCATTTCTCCAACATTCCAACAGTTTCATCAGCAAATATCATTTCACAGGCAGAAAAGAGAAGTGAAAAAGTGGACAATTTTGGGCAAGACAAGTTGTATGGTTTTATATCAGATATTTTATGAGCATGAAACTGTCAGGGACACTGTGAAGCCCATCATCAAGAAGGGGAGAAAATGAGGGACCACATTGACATCACAGAGAAGAAAACATTTCTCCACTTTTAACAAAAAGGCAAGAAGCAAGAGCAACAGTAAAGAACGTGAAGAAGTATCTCATAAGTCCTGCTCGCTCTCAGGATGTGATAAAATCATCACTCGTGTTCCTGGTGGCTAATAGGAAGCCCTTTCTCAGGAAAAAATATACAAGCCCACCTCCAATTTGAGAAATAATTCATAGTCTAATAAAGAAATTTGACATATTTTCTGCTGTCTGTCTGTCTGTCTGTCTGTCTGTCTGTCAATCTATCTATGATATCAGTTAAAACCAACCATGCAACATACTATTGTAAATCCATGCCTACTGAGAGCACACATAACAATCTAACTGAGCTGAAGTGAAATGAAAGCAGAACCCTTTTTTCTGCATTGCATTCTATTTATTCCAAGCGCTGAGGAAACCAACCAGATCCCTGAGTTCCTACAGAAGCCCATTGTTACTGCATGTCCCTGCTGACCAGCCAAGACGCTTTATTCAGTACTGGTCCCTGAAGCATTAATGTAGTACAAGAATGTACAAAAATAGACAATGAAGAAAAAACAAAAAAGATCGAGAGAAGACATGCGGGAAAAGAAAAAGTAGACAAAAGTATGTAAAAGATCCGTCAGATAGGTTAGAGAAGCAACATGAATCTTTTACATCTTTTATACCCGAGAAGGACAAGATCTAAATATGACATATCACAACACACGAGGTGTATCCTGAGATTTACAGAATATAGATTAACATGGCAGAGGTAGAGACAAATCTTAATGGAGATAGAACTTAAAAAGGACATCTGTTTATTCTTTTTTCTTTCTTTTTTTAATCTCCACAAAGGCTTGCTTGTAAAAGAGCCATGCGTTAGAAGTCAAACGTTAATTAAATGAATGATTTGCTGCCTGTTTGAACCAAAGAAATAAAAGTGAACTATCTGTACCTTTTTAAATTGCATAGCATCATACATTTCCATTGCATTGTATTGTATATCTTTTCATATAATTTATTATAAATTGCATTTATACTTTTTTATAGATATATTTTTAAATCTATGCTTGTAAACGTTTGGAGACAATTTTGGATTCAGTTTAAATTGCACAAATAATAATAAGAAGAAGAATACGAATAATTACAGTTGCTGCTGTTTTTGAAATGAAAACAAAAATTGATTCATTATAATATTAATTCGTTCGTTCATCTTCAATCAGCTCATTATTCCGACTATTGCTGTGAAGAATCCGACTATGGAAACACTGATAGCTTAACACTACGTCTTGCCGGATGGCTTGCTTTGGTCATTGTGATAAACTTCCAAAAAGTAGAAAGCCATTCATTTGGCTGTTTTGCTGACATCAGCACGGCTAATTTGGCAAGTAATTTGCAGAGAAATTGCGCTGAGATAGACTCCGGCCATTAATTCTGATGCCAGTGTGGCTTAATGACGGGATGCAGAAAAGAGATGAAGTGAAACCAGGTGCCGGTAGCATGTTAAAGACTTGCTGATCGAGCCTGTTTTATTAGTTTTAATATTTTACAGCATTCTAAAAAATAAACACGTCTGGGAGAAATAGAGTTTAATTCATGAGTGTTTTCTCTAGAGCACTGTGGACATCTTAGGGATCGACTCATCCTAGAGAAGGTAAAAATGACCAGGTAAAGACAGCATTGTTCAGGTAAGCAACTGAGCTGATGAGTAACTCAAGAAAATGGACAAACATCCATCAGTGACCATCAAGTGTCCATCAGTGACCATCAAGTCTTTTGTTTCGATTTTTAGTGTGTATATTTGGCCTTCTGTTGTTGTAGCCCATCTTTTTTTTTTAGGATTTCTACATCATATATCTGTTGTACAACTCTAATTCCAAAGATGTTGGAATGCTGTTTAAAGGGTTTTAAAAAAAAAGGAAGAACAGAATGCAATATTTTGCAAACCTCATATTTTATTCACACGAACAGAGAGGACTGTTGTCTCGTGTGTCTAATACAGGATTCTAGCTGCTGAACAGTCCTGGGTCTTTTTTGTTGTTTTCTTGTTGTTGTTGTTTTTTGATGTGACAAATATTTTCAGTTGGTAAAAGGTCTGGACTGAGGGCAGGCAATTTCAACACATGGATTCTTCTCCTTCAAAGCCCTCTGTTGTATTAGATCCAGTATACGGTAAGTTTAGCATTGTGTTGCTGAAATATGCAAGACCTTCCATTAAAAAGATGTCATCTTGATGGAGGTGTATGTTGGTCTAAAACCTGTATATACCTTTTAGAATTGATAAAGTCTTTCTTTCTTTCATGCAGTGATATCCATTACAGAACCATGACTGTTTTTAATACAGTGTTTTCTGAGGGCCCAAAGATCACACACATCCAATATTGATTTTCACCATTGTCCCTTGCTCTTAGAGATTTCTCCAGATTCTTTTCATGGTATTATTTACTGCAGATGATGAGATATTCAAAGTCTTACTACTTTATTTTGAGAAACATTATTCTGAAATTCGGATGCAGTTTTTCACAGATTGGTGAATCTCTGCACATCCTTACTTCTGATAGACTCTGCTGCTCTGTGATATTTTATTTATACCCAGTCGTATTGCTGTCCTGTTATCATTTAAACTAATTAGTTGTAAACCTTTCCCAAGGTGATTCTTTTCAGTAACACTTACTTTTCCAGCCTTTTGTCGTCCCTGTCCCAACATATTTGAGATGTGTTGGGGCCATCAAATTCAAAATGGTACTTATGAGATTACTTAACACTGCATCACAACTTAAGGTTGTATTTAATTGATTTGCTTATTACAAATAAAATAATTTTGAACTGAATATTTGTTAATCAGAATTAAGAAAAGAGTAAAGGTTAGTCTAGATAAGTTCAAATGACATGCCTACAGGATAGTCACGCTTCTTACCCTTACACATGCATACTAAATTTAATAATACAACGATGTATTTTGCATATTACATGGTTTGTATGTATTTGTATGTGAATAGATACTGCGTACCATCATATAAGCACAGAAATGCTGCAACCCCTATGTAGCTCTGCCCAATACCTGGGTGAGATCTGCCATCTTCTGGCAGCATTCAGAGCTGAGAGAAATGGCACTTTACATGGATATGTGAGTGTGTATGTCTGCATGTGTCATGCACTATGGAGATCAGTGGACCAGATCAGTGGAGTGCTGCAGTTTCTCCCATTTCTACACATGATCTTTAGAGCTCAACCAGACTGACCATGTGTGTTTTTTCTAGAGTGATCTAGAAACAGTCCAGACTGTTCCAAATGTCTTCCTTTATTATTCTAGATTTATGGAGGTCTTTGTGTCCATGGGAACTTTTAATGCAGTAGCAACCGATTTGTAGTTATTCGTGTTCTTCTACACAATCCTATCTCTGAGCTCCAAAGGCAGATCTTTTGGATTTTTAGCTTGGGTTTTTTCACTAATATAAATCTTACATAAAAGTTTGTACTTTTCAAATCATATTCATTCAATTAAATCTGCCACAAGCAGACTGTAATCAAAGTGTAGAAACAGCTCAGGTTTACAGGGAGTGCAGAATTATTAGGCAAGTTGTATTTTTGAGGATTAATTTTATTTGAGGATTTAATTTGAACAACATCCATGTTCTCAATGAACACAAAAAACTCATTAATATCAAAGCTGAATATTTTTGGAAGTAGTTTTTAGTTTTAGCTATTTTAGGGGGATATCTGTGTGTGCAGGTGACTATTACTGTGCATAATTATTAGGCAACTTAACAAAAAACAAATTCATACCCATTTCAATTATTTATTTTTACCAGTGAAACCAATATAACATCTCAACATTCACAAATATACATTTCTGACATTCAAAAACCAAACAAAAACAAATCAGTGACCAATATAGCCACCTTTCTTTGCAAGGACACTCAAAAGCCTGCCATCCATGGATTCTGTCAGTGTTTTGATCTGTTCACCATCAACATTGCGTGCAGCAGCAACCACAGCCTCCCAGACACTGTTCAGAGAGGTGTACTGTTTTCCTCCTTGTAAATCGCACATTTGATGATGGACCACAGGTTCTCAATGGGGTTCAGATCAGGTGAACAAGGAGGCCATATCATTAGATTTTCTTCTTTTATACCCTTTCTTGCCAGCCACGCTGTGGAGTACTTGGACGTGTGTGATGGAGCATTGTCCTGCATGAAAATCATGTTTTTCTTGAAGGATGCAGACTTCTTCCTGTACCACTGCTTGAAGAAGGTGTCTTCCAGAAACTGGCAGTAGGACTGGGAGTTCAGCTTGACTCCATCCTCAACCCGAAAAGGCCCCACAAGCTCATCTTTGATGATACCAGCCCAAACCAGTACTCCACCTCCACCTTGCTGGCGCCTGAGTCGGACTGGAGCTCTCTGCCCTTTACCAATCCAGCCACGGGCCCATCCATCTGGCCCATCAAGACTCACTCATTTCATCAGTCCATAAAACCTTAGAAAAATCAGTCTTGAGATATTTCTTGGCCCAGTCTTGACGTTTCAGCTTGTGTGTCTTGTTCAGTGGTGG